>NW_026576519.1:0-92223 GCF_028641065.1 Leucoraja erinaceus | reverse complement strand
CATTGGAAAACCGCGAGCAAGCCCCCCCCCCGAACCGGCGCGGCAGCCATAAATAAAGACCACTCGGGGGCAAACCTTGCTCTGTAACTTAGTTGTTGAAACCCACAACAGGCCTAGGTGAATCGCCTCTGCGCGCTCTAGGTGGGGCAGCCGTCCTATAATTGGGGGCAACCAAAATTTGGTACACCATACTCCAGCTTTGGTCCACCAATGCCTTGTACAAGTTTAACATTACTCCCAGCTTCCATACCTCATCTCTGATTTATAAGGCTAGCAACCAAAGCTTTCCGTCAATTAACTCCTATCTTATGATATTCCACTCAAGTAACTATCACGTTATTTCCCAATCCCCGTTCACCTGTATTCTTCATTCCCACCATTTACCATGTACATGCCTATTTTGATTGTCCTGCCAAGGTGAACACCTCACATTTATCAGCAGTAAATTCCTGCCATCTTTCGCCTATCCTTCCAAAGGGCCTAAATCCGCTCTGTGACTTCACCGTCAGTCAAGATTATTTTATTAAACCTCTGCAATGGAACAAGATATAATTCTATACACCACAGTGGGAGATTATGATATTATTCCACTATGGTATGTGCAGCTATGAATAGAATAGAATAGAATAGTATCTAATGGAATAGATCTTGTCTGGCATTCATAATGGATTGTAAATACTGTAGAGCAAGGTGAATTTTGGTGCGACAATTGCAAGGATCGTGAAGAGCGTGTTAAGCACCACTCAATGAGAATTGTCCATTGCTGATGCCCGATTTGAAGTCAGACATCATTTGAGTTTGGCCAGTGTAAATATGCTCCAACATGATTTTGTAGTGCCTGATATGAATGGGACACATTTGGACCTTTCAAAGCTCCAAATAACAGGCACATTTTTGATGGCTAATGGCAGACAATATATTGTGGACCATTACTCTGCAATTGTCAGATGCATTGGAGCTGGCCTCAATTTAACAAAAGATTCACAACTCCTCTGTTAGATGTCAGCAACCCACACCAATTATTCAGCGAGTATGGAGTGAAATGAAGAAACATATAACTGCTAATTTAGTTGTCCACCACGCAAGAACGTATCTCATGATCCAACCAAAATTGGTGACATTAGGCTCCTGTTTTACCAGCTCTGGAATACGCCTGCTGGGCCAACACAGTGGATCATTTTCTTCTCTCTGCATACCCCATCCATGAGCAACTCTCCTCATGCCATTAAAGTTTGCCTCGTTGCTCACAATTCCTGGTCACAACCATTGCTTCCTCCAACAGAATACGCCACATTGCTTCATTCATCTGGAGAGCTAGCTATTAAATTACTTATTTTCCTTCCTTGTTACAGGGATAAGCCAACAGCAGGAGAAAGACGACAAGAACCAGAGGGGGTCTTCCTCTATCATAGCAAAGAGAAAGGTCAGCAGTGGCATCATTGGCAGCGAGAGGTCTCACAGCATCAGGGGTAGGCAGACTGCAGTCCAGGCACAGCAGTGACTGGGCAACTTCCCTTTCTTCAATTTACAGTCATTATTTGATTCACCCACTCTCAGAATGATAAATCAATTTTGCGTTATCCTATCGCTCACTCCAGCAAACTGTTGAACTGTTTGTGAACTCTTTCCCCTTCTAGAAGTCCATCAGATGTCTCGGGGAGTGTGGTGGGTGCTTAGAAAGAAACACCTAGAACTGGCAGCATATTTGCTGTCACTTCCAATCACTGGCAAAGAAATTGGCTGTCAGGGGTGTATGTGCTGAGTTGGAGGCCTTTGTAATGTCTGATTCACTGACAGCCTTGGACAAGAGCAAATGTAAATTAGAATCTGCAGCTCAGGAAACAGCCCAGCATGTCACAGTTTGCCCTCTCCTCATTCTCATCCACTTCACCTCCCAGTACTTTTCCACCGGTCCCTCCTTCTCCTCACCTGCCTGCCTGCCACCCCCCTCTCATCAGCCCAACTCTCCTCACCTGTTGCACTCAGTTGCCTCTGATCACCTATTAACCCGGTGTATAGACTCTCCTCACCGTTCACACAGTGCCAGATTGTTCTCAGCATTCATGCCAGACTCTCCAGCGATTTCCCGACTGATTACACGGATTCGAACCTGCCTGCCCCTGACCATTCCGTCCTGTCGTCCTCCCGGATATCACCTCAGCCTTCTGTCCCCGACCACGGCCTTCATCCCGTACCTCCTGGTTTCTGTCTGCCCCCTGGTTTCTGTCCCCGCCACGGCCGTCTTCCAGGCTTTGGTCAATGACGTTCTCAGAGACATGTTGAACAAGTACGTGTTCGTCTATATTGATGACATCCTCATCTTTCCACGGACCAAGGAGGAACACGTACACCACGTCCAGGCAGTTCTACATCGGCTCCTGGAGAACTCACTCTTCGTTAAAGCTGAGAAGTGCGAGTTTCACTCCCCGTCAGTCTCCTTCCTAGGATACATCGTTGGCCAAGGGAACATCAAGTTGGACCCCGCCAAAGTCTCTGCTGTCACCACCTGGCCTGTTCCTGACTCCCGCAAGCAGCTCCAAAGGTTCCTGGGGTTCGCCAATTTTTACCGACGGTTCATCCGTGGCTACAGTACTGTGGCCGCACCCCTCACGGCACTCACCTCCTCCAAGGTTCCGTTCTGGTGGTCTGCCGCCGCCGACGAAGCTTTTCAGACACTCGAGACACGGTTTACATCGGCCCCCATCCTCCAAGTTCCGGACTCAGAGAGACAGTTCGTGGTGGAGGTGTTCGCCTCCGACGTGGGGGTGGGAGCTGTTCTGTCCCAGCGGGCTGCCGGGGACCAGAAGCTCCATCCATGCGCCTTCTTCTCCCGACGCCTGACCCCTGCTGAGAGGAATTATGACATCGGCAACCGAGAACTGTTGGCGGTTAAGTTGGCGTTGGAGGAATGGCGTCACTGGTTGGAGGGAACCGAGCAGCCTTTTTTGGTTTGGACTGACCACAAGAACCTTGAATACCTCCAGTCAGCCAAGAGGCTCAACTCTCGTCAGGCCCGCTGGTCTCTCTTCCTCACCCGCTTCAACTTCTCCCTCTCCTACCGACCTGGGTCCCGCAATGTGAAGCCCGATGCCCTCTCTTGGCAGTTCTTGGCGAAGGAGGAACCTGCCTCTGGCCCCAAAACCATCCTCCCGTCCTCGCACAGGGTTGCCTCGCTCACCTGGGAAGTGGAGGAGAAGGTCAAGGCGGCCTTGGAGAACCAGCCGGGACCCAGCGCATGCCCTCCTGATCACCTGTTTGTGGTTTCTGCCCTGCGGTCCGACGTCCTTCAGTGGGCCCACAGCTCTCGACTCACCTGTCATCCCGGCATTCAGCGGACCAAGGAGATGGTGCTATGGAGGTTCTGGTGGGCATCGCTGGAGGAGGACACTCGGGAGTTTGTCAATGCCTGTCCCGTTTGCAACCAGCACAAGGTCTCACACCAAGCTCCTGCGGGTCATCTGCTTCCACTGCCTGTCCCACATCGACCATGGTCCCACATCTCCCTGGACTTTGTTACCGGCCTACTCCCATCCAGTGGTCACACCACCATCCGGACCGTGGTCGATAGATTTAGCTAGATGGTCACTTCGTGCCCCTGCCCAAGCTTCCGTCAGCCAAGGAAACTGCCGAGCTCATGTTACTCCACATCTTCAGGCTCCATGGTCTCCCCGTCGATGTGGTCTCCTCCGACCGGGGACCCCAGTTTGCCTCTGTGTTCCGGAGGGAGTTCTGCACGCTTGTGGGGGCCACCGTGAGTCTGACGTCCGGATTTCATCCCCAGTCCAACGGCCAAAATGAACGGAAGAATCAGGAGATGGAGACGGCGCTGCGGTGTATGGTGTCCAAGCATCCCTCCTCCTGGTCCCAGCAGTTGTTGTGGGTGGAGTACGCCCACAACACCCTGACAAGCTCGGCCACTGGGCTCTTCCCTCTCCTGTGTGCATACGAGTTCCAGCCTCCACTGTTCCCGGCGCTGGAGAAAGAGGTTTCCTGCCTGTCCGTCCAGGCCTTCATTCGTCGCTGCCGCAGGACGTGGACCCAAGCCAGGGCGGCTCTTCTCCACTCCGTGGACCGTTACGCCACGGCTGCCAACCGTCACCTACCTCGCGGGCCAGAAGGTGTGGGTTTCGACCCAGGACCTTCCCTTGAGGGTGGAGTCCGAGAAGTTGGCACCCAAGTTCATCGGTCCCTTTGAGATCCAGAAGGTCATCAACCCAGCAGCTGTGAGGCTCAAGTTGCCTCGTTCCATGCGGGTCCATCCTACGTTCCACGTGTCCAGAGTTAAGCCAGTCCGGGAGAGGTCCCTGGTCCCCGCAGTCCCTCCTCCTCCACCTCCTCGTCTCATCGACGGATGCCCCGCATTTACGGTGCACCGCCTCCTGCGCTCCCGCCGTCGGGGGAAGTGTCCCCAATACCTGGTCGATTGGGAGGGTTACTGTCCAGAGGAGAGGTCCTGGGTTCCTGCTCGACACATCCTGGACACCTCCCTCATCAGGGAGTTTCACCGGCGTCATCCCGACCAGCCGTCCAAGTCCGCCACTCCCAGAGGGGTCGCCGCCCCTGAGACTCTGTCCCCTCTTCCGTCTGAGGCGCCCAGTGACGGCGAGACGGAGCTTTCCTCTGATGCCATGGAGGAGGATGCGGACATGGATGTCTCGGATGAATATTAGCCCTCCTCCGGTCCCTCTCGTCCCACCCAACTCTGCGTGGCATTGGGTTTATTTTCTTTCTTGGTTTTTTTTGTTTTGGGACGTCAGGAGCCGTCCCTTGAGGGGAGGGGGTTTGTCACAGTCTGCCCTCTCCTCATTCTCATCCACTTCACCTCCCAGTACTTTTCCACCGGTCCCTCCTTCCCCTCACCTGCCTGCCACTCCCCTCTCATCAGCCCAACTCTCCTCACCTGTTGCACTCAGTTGCCTCTGATCACCTATTAACCCAGTATATAGACTCTCCTCACCATTCACACAGTGCCAGATTGTTCTCAGCATTCATGCAAGACTCTCCAGCGATTTCCCGACTGACTACACGGATTCGAACCTGCCTGCCCCTGACCATTCCGTCCAGTCGTCTTCCCGGATATCACCTCAGCCTTCTGTCCCCGACCACGGCCTTCGTCCCGTACCTCCTGGTTTCTGTCTGCCTCTCTTCTTGGCTGTTTGGTGTATCCCTACAACGGCTCCTCGACTTCCTGCCTGGCTTCGACTCTCCTTTCGTCTGTCCCTCGCTGGTTTGTTTGCATCGTGTGTTGGATCTCCTGGTTACCGGACCTTCCGCTACCCCGACTACGTCTCTTGCCTGCCCCTCTTCGGAACCCTCGCTCAATCCTGAGCCTCTGTGTGAGTACGGTGTACCCATTCCTGTGTTACTACTCTGTGTTACAGTATTGTAATAAAGTTAATTGCCAATTATACCTGCCTGATTCTGTGCTGCTATTGGGTCCAAGCTATACCCGTTACACAGCAGAAGGCTGGCTTATGACTTGGCTTGGGTGAAGGGAACAGAGATGGAGATATTAGAGCTGGCCATTAAAGGAAAAATGATCATCGTGCCTCAGTGATTTACTGAATAAATTGGACCCTAGCCATAACTGATTATCAAGCATGTTATGATAATGTTATTAAACCTGTGTCTATGATTATCTTTGTATCGGATGATAATAAATGATAATAGATTCACCCTTGGGACCAGCACACAAGGAGACTCTACACTCCGGCACCATCTTGTGATATGGAGAAAGATTATTATCACATTCTCCTTGTGAACTTTACTATCCCAAGGGACTCAGAGCTTTGGGTTGATATTTTGCTCAGAGCTAACAATTGGGAAAAGAGAATCAATATTTATACTTTGCCTTCAATTTCCAGTAACCGCTATGGAGAATCTTCCTGCATGTATCATCATTATGATACTTTTATAATTTCTCCAATACTCAAATCATTAAACATAGAAATATAGAAAATAGGTGCAGGTGTGGAGCCATCAGCCCTTCAAGCCAATACCACCATTCAATATGATCATGGCCAGATTCAGATTCAGATTCAATTTTAATTGTCATTGTCAGTGTACAGTACAGAGACAACGAGTGCCAATCATCCAGAATCAGTACCCCATTCCTGCTTTCTCCCCATAGCCCTTGATTTCATTAGCATTAAGAGCTATATCTAATTCTTTTTTGAATACATGCAGTGAATTGGCAGAGAATTCCACAGATTCACAAGTCTTTGGGTTTCAAAGTGTTTCCTCATCTCAGTCCTAAATGGCCTACCCCTTATTCTTAAACTGTGATGGTAGACATAAGTGCTGGAGAAACTCAGCGGATGCAGCAGCGTCTATGGAGCGAAGGAAATAGGCAACTTTTCTGGCCAAAACCTTTCTTCAGACTCATCTTAAACATGTGACCCCTGGTTCAGGACAACCCCAACATCGGGAACATTTTTCCTGCATCTAGCCTGTCCAATCCCTTAACAATTTTATATGTTTCTACAAGAATCCCCCTCGTCCTGCAAATTTCCAGTGAATATAAGTCGATCCATTATTTCAACATATGTCAGTCCTGCCATCCCAGGAATTAACCTGGTGAACCTACTCTGAATTCCCTAAACAGAAAGAATCTGTGAAAAGTCAAACCAAACAAGGTGAAGGGCAGCTAAGTGATCTAATTAATGTATTTTATGCTGGGAATGTAATTAAGGTCTGCACTGAATATGCCTTAAATGTTGCAGTGCATATCCTATTATTTCAGAAATTATTTTAACATGTGCAATATTAATTGGATTTATCACTAAATATTGTCCAACTGGATCTTCGTCAGTGAGCAAGATTTACTTAGTATTAAATATCGTGAACCATTTCCTGGTACTCCTCCTATCCTTCTGGCAACAATACTTACAATAAATTGAATTGTTCAATAAGGAATTCCAAGATTTAGACCCAACGACAATTAAATACAACAATATGTTTCCAAGGCTGGAAGATGTGCAGCCTTGATGGAAGGGAACTTGCAGGTTATGATATTCCCATCCCCCTGTTAACTTTGCCTTTTGTTACATAGGTATAGTAAGACCACATCTGGAGTATTGTGTATGGTTTTGGTCTCCTAATTTGAGGAAGGACATCCTTGTGATTGAGGCAGTGCAGCGTAGGTTCACAAGATTGATCCCTGGGGTGGCAGGACTGTCATATGAGGAAAGATTGAAAAGACTAGGCTTGTATTCAGTGGAGTTTAGAAGGATGAGGGGATATCTTATAGAAACATATAAAATCATAAAAGGACTGGACAAGCTCGATGCAGGAAAAATGTACTCAATTTTGGGTGAGTCCAGAACCAGGGGCCTTTTAAGACTCGGGTGAGAAAAAACGTTTTCACCCAGAGAGTTGTGAGTTTGTGGAATTCCCTGCCACAGAGAACAGTGGAGGCCAAATCACTGGATGGATTTAAGAGAGAATTAGATAGATCTCTAGGGGTAGTAGAATCAAGGGATATGTGGAGAAGGCAGTTACGGGTTATTGATTGGGGCCGATTAGCCATGATCACAATGAATGGTGGTGTGGCTCAAAGGGCCGAATGGCCTCCTCCTGCACCTATTTTCTATGTTTCTATATCATAATGAAATGGTCTTGACTCTTTTACATAGAAAATAGGTGCAGGAATAGGCCATTCGGCCCCTCGAGCCGGCACCGTCATTCAATATGATCATGGCTGATCATCCAACTCAGTATCCCGCACCTGCCCTCTCTCAATACCCCCTGATCCCTTTAGCCACAAGGGCCACATCTAAATCCCTCTTTAATATAGCCAATGAACCGGCCTCAACTACTTTCTGTGGCAGAGAATTTTTATATGTTTCCTGGACTAGTTTTGAGTCATTTGATTTACTAAGTGTTCAATACACCAAGAAATACAAAGTTAAGATGCTGGAGATAATCATCAGAGGAGGCAGTGTCTACTGAACAAGAAACAGAATTAACAGTTCATGTCTTTAGAATTTAGAACTCAGTCTTAATGGATAGTCATTCTGCTTCCATCTGAAACTTTTAGACAACATCTTCTCTTGAACACTTAGAGTGGTGATGATCATCCATATTACTATTTCTACTTAACAAGGTCACATTTAGTATTCTGGCCAGTGTCTCTTTGACTATCAGTGGGATTTCAAGTCATGCCAGTTGGATTTGAACAGAGTCAATCTGTAAGTATTCCTCCTCCAGCTCCTCTTGGTTTCCCCTTATCCCAATGACAGATATTCACACCTTCCGTTTCCTTCATTTTTCCTTTCATCTGAGGAATTATCCAGAAAATCCACCCCCTCCCTTATGTCAGGGAGCATCTTTAATACCAAATCAGTGACTGCACTGAAACATTTTGAGGCAGAGACACTTCACAGGGATGTGCTGCTCCAAGGTTATCTTGATATATATACTCCCACACGCTGTGGTCCTCACTCAATGCCTACTTGTGTGTTCATTTGTTACCACTGTTTAATTTATTATTGAAAACCAGAAGTTTACAGCAATTCACTGCCTTTAAATATGAATATATTTTTTAACTGGGTTAGCTCTAAGTGAATTACTGCATATTAAAATTATCAACACCTTTCTCTAACTCTTCATTGAATGTGACAACCTAGCACTCGTACTTTACCCTGGCTGCATGTTTTGTTCTGCATTTTTTAATTTCCGGGGCTTCTCACTACTTCACTGACAGTCTTTAACTTGCTCCTTGTCTGCTCTTTTCACAGAAGTGGTAAACCATTCATAATAAATGGGTCAATGCTCCTGTTAAATAAGTAAACAAGGGTGCATGATTTGCCTGCTAAGAGCCTGTGCATTGATATCAATAATTTGCACTTCAAGGCTTAAATTCCCACTTTTTTCCTGCTTCATCCCAGAAAATTCAAAAGGTTCGTAGATATTTTATTGTCATGTGTACCAATTAAGGTACAGTGAAACATGAAATTGTCATTCACAAACTGAAATCTAATAGAAACATAGAAAATAGATGCAGTGTGATCCATAATTTACTGGGTCTCTTTTAAGCACTACTTTCAGCATGCAAACTTCATAGAAACATAGAAACATAGAAATTAGGTGCAGGAGTAGGCCATTCGGCCCTTTGAGCCTGCACCGCCATTCAATATGATCATGGCTGATCATCCAACTCAGTATCCCGTACCTGCCTTCTCTCCATACCCCCTGATCCCTTTAGCCACAAGGGCCACATCTAACTCCCTCTTAAATATATCCAATGAACTGACCTCAAACTACCTTCTGTGGCAGAGAATTCCACAGATTCACCACTCTGTGTGAAAAATGTTTTTCTCATCTCGGTCCTAAAAGATTTCCCCCTTATCCTTAAACTGTGACCCCCTTGTTCTGGAGACTTCCCCAACATTGGGAACAATCTTCCTGCATCTAGCCTGTCCAACCCCTATTTAGAATTTTGTAAGTTTCTATAAGATCCCCCCTCAATCTTCTAAATTCTAGCGAGTACAAGCCGAGTCTATCCAGATAAGATCTTTCTTCAGATGCAAACGTGACCTCAAGTCCTGATTTGTACAGCAGGGGATTGAAGGCTTTATGGTCCAAGTTTTGTGGATTTACGAAATAGATGGAAGGGCAGGTTTGTAAGACAGTTTTTTGTGGACCCCAGGAATCAGTCTGGTGAACCTTCTCTGTACTCCCTCTATGGCAAGAATGTCTTTCCTCAGATTAGCAAGACACCAAAAACTGTACTGCTAGCAATACTGCCAGGTGTGGTCTCACCAAGACCCTGTACAAACTGCAGTAGAACCTCCCTGCTCCTATACTCAAATCAAATCCTTTTGCTATGAATAATAATGATCTATTGGTGATGCTCCTGAAATTCATTAAATAATTTTGGTGGAAAAACCTGAACATTTTCTCTGAAATGTTGACCTCAAGAATTAATATACGTACTTTTTAGGAAGAGAGATGGGAGAAATTTCTTTAGTCAATTATATTAACAAGATTTTGTGGTGCGAGTGTGATAAATGTACTTGTAAATGGCTAATTCTACTCCTCTCACTTATAAGATTCATTAGACATCTTTAAGCCTTCTGCCACTCTCAATTCCATTCACTCATGGTATTCAGAGCAAACGGGACATCAATTGTGTCAGTACTATATTAACCGTTAAACTTATTAATGATTTGTACAAGGGGATTGAAGGCTTTATGTCAAGTTTGTGGATTTTACGAAACTAGATGGAAGGGCAGGTAGTGTAGAGAAAGCAGGGATTCCTCATGTTGGGAGAGTGGGCAGAGAAATGGCAGATGGAGTATAGTATAGCAAAGTGTGGAGTCATGCATTCTGGTAGAAGGATTAAAGGCGTAGACTATTTTCTAAATGGAAGAGAATCAAGAAATTGGAGGTGCAAAAGGACTTGTGAGTGCAGGTGCAGGATTCCTGAAAGTTAATCTGCAAGTCGAATCATTAGTAGAGAAAGAAAACTCAATGCTAGCATTTATTTCAAGAGGGCTTGCGTACAAAAACAGGAATATAATGCTGGGGCTCAAGGTGCTGGTAAGATTGCATATAGAATATTGTGATCAAATTTTGTGCACCATGTCTGAGGAAAGATGTGCTGGCTCTGGAGAGGGTCCAGAGGAGGTTTACAAGAACAATCCCCAGAATGTGTAGGTTAACCTATGATGAGCATTTGATGGCACTAGGCCTGTACTTGCTCGAGTATAGAAGTTTAGGGGCAACCTCATTGAAACATACAGAATAGTGAAAGGCTCGGATAGTGGATGTGGAGAGGATGTTTCTGCATGTGGGAAAGTCTAGGACTAAAGGTCATAGGCTCAGAATTAAAGGATGCTCTTTTAGGAAGGAGATAAGGTGAAATGTCTTTAGTGAGAGGATGGTGAATCTGTGGATTTCTTTGCCACAGAATGCTGTGGAGGCCAGTCAGTGAATATTTTTAAGGCAGAGATAGATAGAATTTTGATTAGTACAGGCATCAAAGGTTATGGAAAGAAGGCAGGAAAATGAGGTTAGGAGGGAGAGAAAGATCAGCCATGATTGAATGGTGGAGTAGACTTGATGGGCCGAATGGCCTAATTCTACTCCTATCACTTATGACCTTATGACTTATTTGAACCAGAAATTTAATGTAAACAATTCACTGCGCTACTGCCTTTTTCTTGCAAGGAACAGCTAAAATCTAAAGGGAATTCAAAATAGCAAGTTTCCAGTAGATACTGGCATTCTTCACTGATTCAAGACCCTTTCTTAAAATATAATTCTATTGGAAGATTGAAATGTGCCTATTACTAAATCTCATTTAATGTTTTATTATACATTTAGCATTATATTAGACATTACAGAAATGCAAAAGTTGTGGTCCTGACAGGTGCATTGGTGACTGCAGGAATATATCTAGAAACTTGACATGATCTTGCTTGTCGGGACAATAGACAATAGAAAATAGGTGCAGGAGTAGGCCATTTGGCCCTTCGAGGACCACAAATGAAATGTGGAGAATGCACCTAAGCAGACATTTTGCTTCGCTCCATAGATGCTGTCTCACCCGCTGAGTTTCTCCAGCACACATTTGTCTCACTGCTTCCAACATGGGTTTTTGGTGCCAGCAGTAGTATACTCAAATGTTTCATCGGACTGAAGTGGAAGCAATTCATCCTTCACCATGATCAATTACCGAAATAAAAGAAAAAGCATATTAAATAAAAAAGATTCAGTGGCATGTTTGAAACCTGGTCTGTACGGAGCTTGCCTTTACAACAGAAGAAAACCACAGCAATGGTCGTAAAGTCATAAGGTCATAAAGAAATAGGAGTAGAATTAGGTCATTCAGCCCATCAAGTCCACTCCGCCATTCGACCATGGCTGATCAATCTCTACTCCACCTAACCCAATATCCCCTGCGTTCTTCCCATAACCTCTGACACCTGTAAAATTCAAGGATCTCTATCTATCTTTGTAAAATATCTTTGGCCTTAAATGTGCATTGTGCTGGCGAGAGAGGGCAACGATATAACTCTATTCAAAACTGTTGTAAATGAATGTATAAGCCATAATTTACTGGCAACTGATGCTGCTTGTGTTTTCTTCATGGATGGCATCATCTAGCACTGCACTTTATGATTCAAGAAACATCTAGGATGGTTAATATTCAAGATGGATCTGGTAAGAACCTTGGTTCCCATGTATATGTGCATTATTTGAACATCTGCGAACTGTTATTTACAATTTCAAGCAGACAAGCTTCAACTGGACCTCCATTTTTGGGACTTTGAAAAATTATGTAAATTACTGGGCTCCACAAACATTGGAGGTAATTCGGTAATTCCGAGGAATTGAAAACATGTGCATACACAAGCAAAACTCTCATGACTGCCTTTGCAAAAGTAACCCTGCATCTTTGTGCAGGTGAAATTGAAATGAATTGTGACCATGCTCACTTAACCACAATTATGTGTGTGTGTGGGTACGTATGAATGTACGTGCATACGTTTGTATGTGCGTGTGGGTGTATGTTCATGTGTGTTCCCCACCTCAGCAAATCTTATTGATTGCCATTAAAATTGTTTACTTAAATGAATAAAACAATCATAACAACATATTCATTTGTTTTATTTTTTATAAGCATTTGTGAGAAATTCTTGGAGAAAAAAAAACATTGATAAGTGTTTCTTTCTGCTTTAACATTTTATCAATAAAAGTTAGATTTCCCATTGTGAACTCTTCATTTTGTAGCTGGGAGGGAAAAATAGTTCACCCATTTTGGGAGCACACCAATTATGGGTCTTATGAGAAGCATCTGGTCTTGTCTACCAATCACTTCTATATCCCTGAAGGGAATGTTGTGACAATGTATTGGAAGCTTCACTACGTCAGCATGGTAGTAATTGGCTATTGACTGTTTTGGGAACTGAACTATCCCGACCTTCAGCACTGTGTGTACCTGCTGCTTCTGACCTGCTGCCTTGCAAAAGTGTGATCATTTATCGGCAGGAACATTCCAAAATAGAAAATATTCAAAAACATGTCATTAGGGAGTTGTGTTTCCTCTTTGTTAGAGAGCATGCTAACTGGGAATTAAGATTTTAATCACACGAGGGGTTTATCTCCTTCTGTTACTCTTACAGTATTCTCTGAGTCCAATGCTTTAAAGGGAATGGAGAATAGTATCTGGTCTAGAATCAGCTACAATAATTCTGCCTGGCAAGCAGAATATCCAGGGTAGATAATTCTCTGCAGTGACTGCACAAAGCACAATTTCAGGCAAGAATACAAGAAAAGAGGAGGAACCCGAGGGCAGAAGCCATGATTCTGACAGGATTTAATAATGTCAGAGCATGATGGGAGGATGCTATCATTTCATTTCTACATTGATTTCTTTGATTTCATTGTCATGTTTTTGTCCATATAATCAGGTGCCTATGTTTGCTGTTCAATGTCTATTCTGGTAACATGAAGCTGTATTAAACTGTAATAATATTAAGCTGATGACCTGGAAAAACCAGCACAGCCACACACCACCACATTAATGACATTGATGTGGAGTTGTCAGTAGCACTAAGTTCCTGGGGGTGCGGATCATGAACAGTCTGACCTGGTCACAAAACATCGCATTATTAGTTAAGAGAGCGCAGCAGCGTTTGCACTTTCTGCGCCGGATGAGAAGAGCTCACCTCCCCATCCCATCCTCACCACTTTCTACAGGGGCACCATAGAGAGCATTTTGACCAGCTGCATCTCTGTCTGGTTTGGGGACTGTAAAGCCTCCGACTGGAAGTCCATGCAGAGAGTGGTGAGGACAGCTGAAAAAATCATCGGGACTTCTCTTCCTTCAATCGGGGACATTGTGAGCAAACGTTGCTTATCTAAGGCCAGCAGTATTATAAAGGACCCCACAAATAGAAACATAGAAATTTGGTGCAGGAGTAGGCCATTCGGCCCTTCGAGCCTGCACCGCCATTCAATATGATCATGGCTATTCATCCAACTCAGTATCCCGTACCTGCCTTCTCTCCATACCCTCTGATCCCCTTAGCCACAAGGGCCACATCTAACTCCCTCTTAAATATAGCCAATGAACTGGCCTCAACTACCCTCTGTGGCAGTGAGCTCCAGAGATTCACCACTCTCTGTGTCAAAAAAGTTTTTCTTATCTCGGTTTTAAAGGATTTCCCCCTTATCCTCAAGCTGTGACCCCTTGTCCTGGACTTCCCCAACATCGGGAACAATCTTCCTGCATCTAGCCTGTCCAACCCCTTAAGAATTTTGTATGTTTCTATAAGATCCCCTCTCAATCTCCTAAATTCTAGAGAGTATAAACCAAGTCTATCCAGTCTTTCTTCATAAGACAGTCCTGACATCCCAGGTATCAGTCTGGTGAACCTTCTCTGCACTCCCTCTATGGCAATAATGTCCTTCCTCAGATTTGGAGACCAAACCTGTAAGCAATACTCCAGGTGTGGTCTCACCAAGACCCTGTACAACTGCAGTAGAACCTCCCTGCTCCTATACTCAAATCCTTTTGCTATGAAAGCCAACATACCATTCACTTTCTTTACTGTCTGCTGCACCCGCATGCCTACTTTCAATGACTGGCATACCACGATCTCCATCATGGACTGTTCACTCTGCTGCCCCCGGGCAAAGGGTATCGTAGTATAAGGAGCAGAACCAGGTTTTACAACAGCTTCTTCCCCTGAGCCATCAGACTCTTGAATTCCATGTAATGTGCCGGCACTATTATCTATTTTATCTTTTTATCCATTTTATCTTTTTATCTATTTTATCCATTTGTTATTTTATGTTGCACATTGAGCCAGATGCAACAAAATTTTTTGTTCATACTTGGTGTATTTCTGAATGACATTAAAGTCTTTGATTGATTGATTGATTGATTGATTGATTAATGAAACTTCCTGAATTTGATATTCTATTCCTATCTGGGTCACCTTGGATACTTCTGATCCATCTTAGAATGACTTCAGATGAATGAAAAGCAAGGGGGACAAAACCAAACATAAAATAAAGCAGTTAATTTATCTTTCATGTAATAGCTTATAAAATGAATAAATTATAACTTCTATTCTAATACTTGATTTAACTGGGCTGAACCAAGAGTACAACACAAGAACAGACTAACTGGCTTTTAAGTTTGTTTATCTTCCACACAAGTCTCTTCCTACCAAAAACAAGGCCCAAAATCCTAAATTCCTTTCTCCCTCATGTGTTCAAGGTGATTTGCTTCAACTACACCTCATCAACTTGCAAACACCGTTTTTTTCTTCATTATTTCCCAGTCTTCTCATCTTCATGCAACCTGATACAACCTTCATACAACCCAATCATCTATCAACTCTCATCTCAAACTTCTTTATTCTGAAAAAAACCTCTAGCTTCTCCAATTAAACTTTAGTTCTGAAATCTCTCATCTATAAAAATATTCGAATACTCTATTAAATATCACTATCACACATCATCTTTAAGGTTGGCCCACCATAGAGTATTTCTCTGGTATAACCCTCATTTTTGTTCTCGTGTTCAAGAGGCACTGATTCAAGGAGATATGTCAGATAACTGATTAAGCCATATTTACAAATTGCTACGTAAATTTGATATGGACAAGATATATTAAGGTTTACATTATTGATTGAAGAGAGACCTAACAAAGGAAGTGACATGGTGTGAGTGATTAGAATTGTATTGTGTTCACAAGATATAGGAGTATAATTGGGCCATTCGGCCCATTGAGACTACTCCACAATTCAATCAAGGCTGATCTCTGCCCCCTAATTCCATTTTTCTGCCTTCTCCCCAGAACCCTTGGCACCCATTCTCATCAAAAATGTATCTACCTCTGCCTTAAAGATATCCACTGACTTGGCCTCCACAGCCCACTGTGGCAATGAGTTTCACTCTTGGACTAAAGAAGTTCCCCCTCATCCCCTTTCTAAAAGAGCGCCCTTTAATTCTGAGGCTATGACCTCTGGTCCTAGACTTTCCCATGTAGAAACATCCTTTCCACATCCACTCCATCCAAGGATTTCATTATTCTATAAGTTTCAATGAGGTTCCCCCTCTACCTTCTAAACTCCTGCGAGTAGAGGCCCAGTGCTGTCAAACGCTCATCATATGCTAACCCATTCATTCCTGGAATCATTATTGTGAATCTATTCTGGACCATCTCCAGAGCCAGCACATCATTCCTCAGCTGTGGGGCCCAAATTTGCTCACAGCACTCCCAATGTGGCCTGATCAGCGCCTTATAGAGCCTCAGCAATACATCTCTGTTTTCGTATCCCTCTTGATAGTGTTACATGCTAGTATTTAATTTCCTTTCTTTACTACAGATTCGATTTGCAAATTTACTTTTTGGGAGTCCTGCACCATTTTTACTAGGCTGTTCCAATCGAAAATGTTCAACCTAGTAAATCATTAACGGAAAATCGCTGAAAGACCCCGTCGCAAAAGGTATTATTAGTTTTTATGGCCTTGTATAATATTTATAGTAGTTTAAAAATCACTCTCTCACTCCGCAACCTCTCGCAGCCCCAGGGTTTTATAAAGCAAACAATTAAAGGTATGTACCTTATTTTTACATTAAATGGGGCTTGTATATAACCCTGTTTATAAAGTTTTCTATAGCGAGTAGTTCATTTTGGGCTCTTTATATCCCGCAGTATTTTTCTGGGCACTTGAGGGCACAAATCCAGCACAATGTGAACGTTCTAAACCAGCGCGTTCACAGGAACCCACTAGAAAGCCGATTTAAATTGACTTTAATTTACAGCAAATGAACACTAAATTCCTTCCATTTGGCCTATAAATTGATGTAAATGAGATTTAAAAATCATGTTTTATTGTGAATTATTTGTGAATATTATTTGGACACTTGGGCTATTTAAAAATGTTAATCATTTATTAAGAAATGGATAGATGTTTACATCTAGTAATTGAAGTTTGAAATTAGCTACAATTGGGTAACTAACTAATTATATGCTTTAATTTCAGGTCATCCAAGTAAGATTATTTTATATTTGTTTCAGAATGCTTCAATCTATGATAACTGAAAATTTCATTCAGTTCTCTTAATTTTTAAGAAGGTTATGGGCTTTTGACTGTCCACGATCACAGCTTTTTTTGTTATGTCCATAGACAATCAATAGGGAACAAGATGCTAATTTCCGAGTATGAAAATGGCCATAACTTTTTTATTACTTGAGATATGAAAGTGAATTAGGTGTCAAATTAAACTTATTGTTATGCTTTATCTGATGGGATAAATTGCAGACTTGATTTTTTAAATCTCAAAATTTTGTAACATTGCTACATATATGACATTACATTATCCCTTAAGAATTTCAGGAGCAACGGTTATTATTCATTTACACATATCACACCGAGTGGATTCTGAGTACACAAATAAATGATACCCATTTATACTTTTTGTTTCTACCACCTAATTATGTGACTTTAAAATCAAACATATATTGGATTGTTGATGGGTACATCACATACAGGCAGATGACATTAGTTTAGTTCGGCATCATGTTTGAGGACTGAAGGGTCTGTTTCTGTCCTGTACTCTGTTCTATGCCTGCTTTGGGGATGTATGAACACCTCATCATGGATTACAGTGCATTATTTCCTTGTTTGGAAGCTGGTAGAATTCTCCACTGATGTGCAAAAGACAAATTTATACGGCAGATGAATAATGGGTATAAACTACAACAAACATCACAGTGTTTTGCCAAGTTCCCCAGATATCAGTACCACACATTAAATCTTTGCTCTTTGTTCCCCTTTTCCTTCTTGATTTGATATTACATTCATCCTCTCTAATTTCCACTACCTTCTTGGTGATGGACTGTCAATTGACAACAGTTGATTATGGCCTATAATCATAAACATGAGAACAGAAATGAATCAATTCAGCCCATTAAACTATTCTTTTAGGTGAAGTTTTCGTGGCAAGCAAATTTGGGCCTTCTTTCTTTTTTGGGAGTCCCGAGATTCCTGCCACTTGCATGTTGCCACACAGCCAGCATTTCCCAACAAGTTTCAGCCCAAGCATATCTTCATGGAGTTGCATAGTTGACAACTGCCTTGATGTTTCTGCCTTGTGGCAATCTATTCTTTCTGATCTATTTGTACCTGAAGATGACTTACTACATTGGAAAAATAAATAAAAACTTAATATGTGGCTGCTGCCTCCAATGAGAAATCCAACCAACAAAACCCAGAAATGATTCAGTGAATACAGGATGTGGCATTGAATAAGCATTATGAAAATGTGCTCTAAGTGCCCGCACATTTTTAAAATCTCCAGTTGCAATTAAATCGAAAGGACTGTGACTCCCACACTTGTAATGATTTATTGTTTCTTTGGCAGAGAGGCTGACTGCAGCAATTAACATTTATCAAACTGTTAAAGATGCAGTTTGACGAAGGCAAAGAAAACTTGGCTTTCATACCCTCCATGCAAGAACAATACCTTCACATCATTCAGTACAGGAACATGACAGCCAGGCACAATTTTCTCCAAGTGATCAGCAAAGTGATGCATCACATGAAGCTGCTTCCTCATTTTGTGGTTAACAACCGAGCTACTGTCCCCAGAAGCATAAGTAACAGTGAATGCTATTAACCACATAGTTATTCTATCAGTAAGCTATGGACGTATGTGAGTTATGCTGAAGGATAATGGGTCTGCACCGCCAACCACTCATTGCAAATACACACACTCATACAATTTCTAGAACAAACAAGGACATATTAAAGTGTTCTACTAATTTTATTGGAATATCAGTATGCTGCAATTGTCCTCAAGGGCTTAAGACAAATAAATACAGATGCTCTCTGCAATATCCCACATTTATGTCAGCTCTTCTCAGCCATGATGCAATTAGCATAAAGACTCTGTGCACTGCAGCTCACCCAGTTAAAACTGGATTTCAATTCTACAGCTTCAGTCATTTACCAGAGTAATCATTTCTGCCCATATCATTCAGCACAATTCAAGACTGTTAAGACACAAGGAAATAGTCTGCTTGTGTATATAACATGTAAACTAACTGACTTAATTTATAAAAGTGTAAAAAACACATGATGAGCTTTCTCTCTCCCTTGCTGCCAAATCACACTTAAGGGCCTGTCCCACTTAGGCAACTTTTCAGCGGACTGCCTGCGACCTTCAAGCTCGAGGCACTCGCCTGAAAATCCGCGGACTAGAACGGCGACCGTCAGAGCGGAACACACACACACACACACACACACACACACACACACACACACACACACACACACACACACACACACACACACACACACACACACACACACACACACACACACACACACACACACACACACACACACACACACATAAAGGGGCACACACACACACACACACACACACACACACACACACACACCACACACACACACACACACACACCACACACACACACACACACACAGGGAAAGCGGGGGAGCACTGTCTGAAATTTACACGGTACAAAGCCAAGGCCATACAGACACACACCGCGATGAACAGGAAGGTTAAAGACACGCAGTGTACGGTAAGTCCTTTAAAAGAGCGAGGGGGGGTGGAGGGGAGAAGGGGTGAGAAGGGGGTAGAAGAGGGTAGAAGGGGAGAAGGGGAAAAGGGGGGGGCAAGGGGGGGAGAAGGAGTGGAGACACTTGTAAGAATTCAGACAACTTTTAATAAGCCAGAGATACACAGCTGTGAAGTTTAGCGGGCATTTAACATTACCGGTCAGATTTCCTTGGTTATGAAACCTCGTGCTTACATTTCTTTGTCCCGAATGAGCCAATGAAAATGCCCGGTCTGCAAAGGAGATTAACTAAAACTACCTACAAAAACATGTCGACACCACTACCACTGCACCTACGACTACAAAAGTATCGATTTTCTCCATGGCGACCAATTTTTGGTCGCAGAAAATTTTTCAACATGTTGAAAATTTGCGGCGACCATACTGAGGCCTCGACTAGTTCCCAGAATGCTGGAACTCCACTCAACCATAAAGGAGACTCACCAGAGACCACCAGCGAACATGTGGCAACCATTTGACGATCAAGAGGTGAGCGCAGAGTCTCCTGCACGCGCCTAAAAAGTCGCCTAAGTGGGACAGGCCCTTAATTATTCAATACCTACTTTGTACCTAGTGACAATTTAGAAAATTAATGCAATTGTATTTAAATGTCGAGGTGTTTACTTTTCAGTTTGTTGTCTGGCACAACAGAGGAAGTTTGAAGGAATGCTAACATTCATAGTTATATCATGCCGTCAGTGAATAATAAAATTGGGAATAAAAATTGAGCATTGTACATGAACTTTGGAAATCAACATTTCATAGAAACATAGAAACATAGAAATTAGGTGCAGGAGTAGGCCATTCGGCCCTTCGAGCCTGCACCGCCATTCAATATGATCATGGCTGATCATCCAACTCAGTATCCCGTACCTGCCTTCTCTCCATACCCCCTGATCCCCTTAGCCACAAGGGCCACATCTAACTCCCTCTTAAATATAGCCAATGAACTGGCCTCAACTACCCTCTGTGGCAGAGAATTCCAGAGATTCACCACTCTCTGTGTGAAAAAAAGTTCTTCTCATCTCGGTTTTAAAGGATTTCCCCCTTATCCTTAAGTTGTGACCCCTTGTCCTGGACTTCCCTAACATTGGGAACAATCTTCCTGCATCTAGCCTGTCCAACCCCTTAAGAATTTTGTAAGTTTCTATAAGATCCCCTCTCAATCTCCTAAATTCTAGAGAGTATAAACCAAGTCTATCCAGTCTTTCTTCATAAGACAGTCCTGACATCCCAGGAATCAGTCTGGTGAACCGTCTCTGCACTCCCTATGGCAATAATGTCTATGGCAATAATGTCCTTCCTCAGATTTGGAGACCAAAACTGTACACAATACTCCAGGTATGGTCTCACCAAGACCCTGTACAACTGCAGTAGAACCTCCCTGCTCCTATACTCAAATCCTTTTGCAATGAAAGCTAACATACCATTCACTTTCTTTACTGCCTGCTGCACCTGCATGCCTACCTTCAATGATTGGTGTACCATGACACCCAGGTCTCGCTGCATCTCCCCCTTTCCCAATCGGCCACCATTTAGATAATAGTCTGCTTTCCCGTTTTTGCCACCAAAATGGATAACCTCACATTTATCCACATTATATTGCAATTTTTTCTGCATTATTTCTGATTTACTCAGTAGCACATTATGTAACCATTCAAGATGGTTAGATCTTGAGAGGTGGCTCTTTGGTTATACCTACTGAATTTCTCATGTTCAGTTTTAGTCATAAAGTTGAAATATTTCTCACCAATCATTCACATTTTCTGTGCATCAACCATTCATCTTGTGATCCACAAGAAAGTGCTAAATATCTTATTTGCCATTAAAAGCACAACCAGCCATATTCAGAGTTTTGTGCACAAATTCGGCACACAATTTGAGTGGCGGCGCCTAACGGCAGCAGCTCGGCTGAAGTCCGTCTGTCTTTTTTTTAGTCCTGTTAGATGTATGTTTTTGGTTTTAATTGTAATTATTTTTTAGCTGCGTATATGTGGGGGGTGGTGGGAGGGGGGGGGGGGGGACCATTCAATCTCTTCCCTGTACGGGGACCCGAATTTATCCCTGTCAGATCTCCGGTGTCGTTCGGCCAAACAACATGCAGCCGGAGGCGGCCTCCAACCGGAACTAACCTGAGAACTCCAGTCGCGGAGCCTGCGGACTTGTCATCGCGAAGCTGGCCGACATTGGAATGTGGAGATCTATGGTGTGGAGATCAGAGGCTGCAGGCATCGGAAACTCGCAGGTCCCTGGTGGGAGACCGGTTTTCTGAGCTCCCGCAACAGCAACTTTTCCCACCGGAATCGCGGGGTTTAAATGACTTAAATGGCGCTTCTTAAACGGCCACAGGACTTACCATCGCCCGCCGGGGGCTTTAACATCGTGAGCCCCAGTCGCCTCGATGCTGCAGTTGGACTGCTGGTCCACGGGAGAAGAACAAAGGGAAGAGATAAGACTTCCATCACAGTGAGGAGGTTTTGGAGATTCACTGTGAAGGATGTTTGTGAAATTTGTGTTAATTGTGAGTCTTGGTTATTTTTGTAATGTCATGACTGCTGGAATGAAATTTTGTTCAAACCTTGTCTGTTTGAATGACAATAAAAGACATTATAGTTTACTTTGGAGTCACGTGAGTGACTATGTGAAGAACCCGCCAGGACGCATGCGTGTCATATCGTCTATTGCATTGCTTGACGACTGGCAGGTTGCACGTGATTCACCTGCCAGCAACAGACCTGAGGTAAGTTTTTAAAAAACTTTTCAGGTTAAATCTTCTTGCAGGAACCCCTACTTGGAGGTCCTGCTAAACGTCCGGGGCAAAGTCAGGACGGAGGGGACCACATCCAGACTGACTGCGGAGGACCGCGGAATTGCGGGCAGTCAGCAGCGGTAAACTGCACCTGGATCGCTATTGATCAGCAGTCTCCGACCTGGCACCTGCCAAGGTGCCAGGTTGGAGAAGGTGGGAAGGCCAAGCAGAAGTCGGACAGGCCGAAGACTCAGACAAGTCGGGCTGTGAAGACTCACCGCCGGCGGGAGCAACTGTGATCGCATATCCCGCATGGAGCGGTTGATGGAGCAGAAGCTCCCATGTGACATGCTCCGGTATATGGAGTTTAGTCACCAAGTTTAGGACGCCCAAGGCAGCACGTTATTGAGGGCTGCATAATGCATCTCCCTCGACAGAGGGGAGCATTAGGAGTCACTTCTGGGCTGACTCTGAAGACTGGGGTTTTTGGCTGAAGAAACCACAAGTGTGCAGGGGGTGCGGGAACAACACAACCAGCAGCAGGAGCTCGATGAGGGCCATCGGGCTCAGGAAGGCCACATCATCACACAAGACCTCACATCTCCAGCGGCAGCACTCCTACGCACCCACCAGCAAACCACGATGCACTGAAGCTGGTGAAAGATTGAAGGCCGTACAACCTGAACAAAGGTCTTTTTTAGGCCATAGCCCAGAATGGCCTTCCTGGAAGATGCGCCAACACCGTACTCGTGCTCCTCTACCTCCCAGGAGCAGAAGAGCAAAAATCAAGCACGTATACGGTTGAGGCAGCTCCTGGGTCGGTTTGCATAAGTCCTCCCATCCGGATAACGGTATGGAGCCACATCGATGACGTCTCCTGTCACGGATACAAGTTGGTAATCTTAAACTGGTTTGAATATTTACACTGGTTTAGGATAACATAAGATTAGTTTATACTGCACAACAGGTATGGTTGAGTTTGCCTTTCAAGGCAGGCTCACAATACAGGATGTGGACTGATCAATGTCAACAGCCTCAACCCGCATGTACGGTATAGACATTTTTGAATAACTTCCATGTGATAATTTCTAATCACAGAAGATATTTGGAATTTAACTGGATGAGGCAATGATACACTCAGTAGGGTTGCAAAATGGGCTAACTTCAGTTTTCAGATTATTACTAAATCACTACAATCAGTGCTTCGACTGCACAGAGCTAACAAATAAGTGGCTTGGCCAATCTGGATGATATTGAACATACTGTATTTCACTAAATTAGCCTTATCAGCCACATAGCTATATTTGAGAAATTGAGGTTCTCACCCGTCCAGTTAAATTCAAATTAAGTTGATACCAACTGAAACTATTGATTATTGGGATACAATCAAACCATTTATTTGTCTGGGATCAGCTCTGGGACAAAAGATTAGACCTCTGCTATTCTCAGCTGAAACTAACAAAGTCACAATGATGGACGAACAGTATTCAGCGTTGCTCCTCTAAAAACCTCTCATCTGTAAATCTTCAGTCATTTCCAAACTGATGCTATTGCCCAAAGATGGGAAATTTACTAATACCATCTCTAGTTAACGGAGGCAGATGGGATTAGCATGAGTTATCAAGTGTTCAGTTATGGTATCAACTGCCAATGGACACAAGGTGCATTCTGTGCATTAAAGGGCATGTGGACATGCATAACCTGCATGCACAAGTCCAAGGTGATACACTTTGATGGTGGTATATGTTAATCACAAAGGTACAATCAAATCAAAGTATCCGGTGATAGTTTTACCTAACCGCCTTTAGCACTGGTGTATTATCATGCAAAATCAATGACAACACAGAATGAATGTGTGATCACAAAGCATTTAATAACATTGTGGATCGATGGAACACTAACGATTGAGATGCTTGCATCTAAGTTCAATCAACAGTTGCAAAAAATACAAGGCATATTAGTGGCGAAGGGTGCATTCTCACTACACAAGGGAGGAATGTTCTTTATGTCTTCCTCCATTTGGCCTCAATAGACGGGTCTTGCAAAATTCAGCAAGATTCCCGCTTCCAGATTTCATAGTCCCTGCCTGGGTTATATACCCATGATTCCCACTGATGTGGGGATTGAGCATAAAACCACACATGGTTATTTCCGGATAAAAAATATGCTGGTTCAGTTGTGATGTTGAAACCATCCTCTGCATGATATAATCAATTCATAGACTTACAGACTCTGAGAGACCGTTTCCTGTGGCTCAGGTTGTCTAAACATAAGCATAAGGAATGCCCACTGCAGATTGCAGGGATAGCACCAAATAGCAACAAACCGAATAGGAGATGGGAAGTATTGTTTATTCTTCTTTACGTTTAACTCGGCACGGATGACTGAAACATTGAAATTCAGTTTCATGGGATTATAACATCAAGTTAAAATTCCATTTACTGTGCCTGAAGTACCTCCTCATCATTTGGCTGCAGAGAATATAAACCACTCTTTCCGGTCTCACCCTCTGATGTCTAGATTATGAAGGGTATCATCAACTAAAAACCTCCTAGGCCTAGGGACGTAGAGATATGGGTTGTTAACATTGTGCTACGTCATTTCGCTGATAGGCACCAGCAACATCCCTGTCCTTGGTCAAACGCATGTACTAGTGGTTATGCCATAGCATTGTGTACAGCGCTACGGGTCCAGTCATTGCAACACTGGATAGAATTATCATATCTGTGGGCTATAATAACATGTTTTGTTTATGATTAGTCAAGCAGAGTAGACAGGGACCCAGACCAAACTAGATGTTGCATATCCCATGGACCTTGGGTTGTGTGTGAACATGCATCTACACCAGTATGTCATGGTCACTAAGAGCATCATAGACTCTGACTAGCAATATTGTTAGTTACATAAAACCTCGTTAGAAGGAATCACTACAAATCTTCTCCAGAGGGTTAAATGGGTCTGGCATATACAGGAGTGTACATTGAAATTGAGTCCCTCTCTACCAGGACCGCTATACCTCAGCAGCAGGCTTATGGACCACATCCTAGCTGCTGCAGGATGGTCAAACTATTAATCTGTACACATATTCTGAATAAACCCATTGCCAGATCGGGGGTATTTGCCAACTATGTTAGGTATGGTTCATACTTCCTGCAGGTTGAGGGAGGTTACGATTCTCGCTATTGTTCATTAATAGCATCACCATGTCTATATCTATGTCATGTCTGAATGCTATATTAATGTTCCCTCATCATTGGCCCACTTATGCTGTGTATGACGCCTGGACTCGTTTCCACGGCATGAAATCACAGAGCTTTAAAATCTTCACGTAGTCACTCACGTGACTCCAAAGTAAAATATTAAGATTAAACGAGAACTTGCCAGTTTGAAGTTTGATCTTTATTTTATGAGGAGTAACGTTAAGGGATTACGTGCCCTCCACGCCCACCCTCAATCATGTTCAACTGTTATCCTATTTCTCTAATCTTACTATGTTCTGTTCATTTACTGTTATCTGTGATTTCACACCGCTGCTTTGAAGATTGAAACGCATGCGTCCTGGCGGGTTCTTCACGTCATCCCTCAACATCACTCCTCATAAAATAAAGATCAAACTTCAAACTGGTAAATTCTCGTTTAATCTTACTATTCTAGCATTCTAAATTGATGTAGAGGATACGATCAGAAAACTGTCACAGTTGATAGTTTATGTTTTTTTTTGTAATTTAATATTACTCAGGGAGATAACAAACAATTATGTTGTGCTTTTCACAAATTCACCATAGACAGATATATTGTAAAATTATTCTTTACTGCTTCTACCATAAAATCAAAAGCATATCTGCATTGGTAGAATCTTCCTTTTTCTCCATTTTTGATACCAATCTTCCTTTCTGCTGCCTCTCAGTAAAAAATTCCATCAACAATAGACTGGAGCTATCCAGACCAATTTTACATGTAGACCTTCACAATCATATAGACCTTCATCTTCATGAGGAACTCAGTGGTTAAACAACACCTGTGAAGTGAATGTGCAAGTAATGTTTTGGGTAGGGACCCTTCTGAAGTCTTCTCCAGCACTTTGTGTTTTGCTCAAGATTCCAGTGTCAGCAGTTTCTCCTGTCTCCCAGCCTTCATTTTATCAGTCTGTCAATGGTCAGTGTGTGACACAGTGTTGAAACAAAGTTAAAATCCTCCATGGATCATGTGGGTACAACCATATGGTATTGCATCGACAAAAGCCAGTGGGAAAAAATACATGTAGGTTTATAAATACATATAACAAAATAATTGTAATCATATGAGAAGATTTATGATATCAATTTTACTTCGGAGTCACGTGAGTGATTCCGTGAAGAAGCCCGTCCCAGGACGCGTTGCGGCATTACGTTTCAGCAGGCCAAGCGGCAGCGCGGGAGACAGGGCTCCCGCAGAAACGAGAAAAGCTAAAGTTTAGGTAAGTACTTACCTTTACTTTACAGCCTTTGCGTCTGCTTGTTTCCCTGCAGGGCATGCAAGCGGCCCCTTGGACTCCGGGAGGAGTTTTTTCCGTTGTCGGAAGGGGAGGAAGACGCAACAAGGACTCACCGGCGGACCATGGTGCGGCTGCCGGTAACTGTCCACAGGACAGCGGCGCGGGCTAGCACTGCGCTGGGGGTTCCCCTCAGTCCTCGCTCGCCCTCAAAGACTGTCCAGGTGAGGCAGGCAGGCGGGCGGGAGGAGGCTTCCGACTTTTGCGGAGCCGTTAACGGGACCCACGGAGCAGTGCTGGCGTGGAGTGCGCTGCAGCCCGAGTACAGCAGCCCGAGAACAGAGAGATAGAGAGGGGGAGGACCGCTAATCAGCGCCCCGCTCCCGACTCTGTACCAAGCCCGTCAGCATCAGCTGCGGGCTGGGAGGGAAATGCTGCACCTGCCCGACGAAACGACGTCTTTGGGCAGCAACAGGCGGTAGGACCGCTTAGTGGGGCGGTCCACAAACCCGACACGGGACCGAGCCAGCCCGCTAGCACCTGACCACGTCAACGGCAAAAGGGAGCGGGCTGGATGTGTGGAAAACCCGGCAGTGGAACGACATTGGACTGGGAAGTCTCTCCACCCAGGAGGGGGAGAGACAGCTGCCTGAGCTGCAGGAACGACTCTTGGGCATTGGAAAGGTGAGTTTGCAGTTGTGTTTTATTACAGAGTTCAGGAACACAACGCAGAACTCGCAAAGAGGAACTGCCCCGCTCCAACTCTACCAGCGGGGCAGCAACCAGCGGCAGCGTCGCTCGTAGAGCGTTTTTTCGCTATCCCTGAGACCGAGCCAAGCCAGTCTCACCATAGCCTACACGGCGGACTGGGAAAGCGGACAGGAAGCAAAACGGCCGGTCGTCTCCGACTTGTCGGAGGTGGGGGGGAAATGTCCACCCCAAAGCGGGGGAGAGACAGCCGCCTAAGCTGCATCCAGCAGCTATTGGAGGGGATGGTCTACCGAGAGCAGCAGCGCTCTCGGACAGACAGGACAGGCGCCCCCTCCATGGTGCTGAGTCCGGCACCTCCCTTTGCGACCTCGGACCAGGAATGGGAGTTTAGCATCGGTGACCAGGGGCAGGCTGGTCTGAGTATGGGGCAGGCGGAAGGAGCGAAAGAGAGCAGGGTGTGCAGGAAGAGCTGCTGGGGGTCGTAAGCCGATTCGTCGCTACCCCACGGGTTGGAGCACCTCTGGAGCCTAGGATGGCTGACAGCATAAACCATCTCTCCAACAAACCACTGCGGGAGAAGGTGCTCGCCCAAGTGCTTGAGGACCACACAGCCCCGGATAATTGTGAGACTCTCAAGGTCAAGAGCCTCAATCCTCAAATATGGGGCAACGTGGGGGGACCGATTCGGACACAGGAGGTCGAACTCCAGCGCATACTTCGCCTCCTCACGGCGGCTATAACAGCCCATGCGCGGGGTGTCGAGACCGTAGATATGACATCTCACCAACAGGATGTCCTGGCACTCATGTGCACGACACAATATGAGCTGAATAACCTGAGAAGAGACAACATCAGGCCGGCCCTCAATCCTAAATTTGCAGGATTATGCAAAACTTCATCAGTAGAGACCGACTCATTTTTTATTTGGGGAGGACTTGAACAAACAGCTCAAAGAGATGGAAGAGGCGTCTAAGACCTTTAGCCTCATGAGGGCACCACCGGCAACGAACATACCAAAGCTCTTCATTTCCACCCAGGCGGCAGCACACCACTGTATCTACCAGTCGGCGTCCCGAATATGCGACTGGTCAAAGCTTGGGGCCACACTATCCCCAGAAACCTTTTTAGGTCAGGGCCTGCAGCGGACCCCCTGGAAAATGCGCCTTTTCCCCCAACATCGCCAGCACATCGACAGGGAAGAACACTCAAAAAGAAAAAAACACAACCCCGCCAATAACCATGGAGGTAGGTGAGTCTGGTTTCTACCAGCAAATAGAGCGCTTTCTTGGACTATCTTGGCTTTCATATTAATTCAGTCCACGTAACTTTAATGTTGCCAAGAGACAACATAGTTGAATTGGCACAAACAAGCGACAAATTAATGGTCAAACTACCAACTACTCGACAAATAACAGAGTAATTGGGGGGTAAAAAGGTACCATTTTTCTGTCTACATGATTCAGATGTTAGTATCAAAATCAACATATAGGTTGTCATTGAGCATCTCATGAAGTTACCCACTGAAATAATATTAGAAAGACAGTGGTGGGGTTACCTCTTATACTGGGCATTAAGTATCTAAAAAATGCTCGGGTGAAATTTATGAGTTTAAGCACTTGCATGTATGGGTATAAATAAGACTACACTATGGAGGTGGCCTATATTAACCATATGGCAGCATAAAGTCGGTATCATATGACAAGTTGGTCAAAATAATTTGGCAATGGTATATCCATAGAGGTATTGGACTATCAACAACTTACCTGCCTGGTAAGAAAAATAAAGTGACAGACACAGGTCACATAACATTAAGGACAACATCAATTAGATGTTTTCATATAAAGTTTAACAAAACTATCAGGCTATATGATGCAACAGATATTAAGGCATTTTTTCATTGTCGCTGTACTGTACACTGATAATGACAATTAAAATGGAATGTGAAACTGATATCGATTATTTGCATTAACGCTATATCACCAGGTGTTTGGGGATGTCCTATGTATGTCGCGGGGGGAAACCAGACCCTGGGCCAGTGGAATCCTCATTTAAAAAAATTTCTCTGGGACAGATAGTTCCAGGAGAAAGATCGTCAGCTATATATATTAACTTTTGGCCTATAGGTCATGTTGTCATTCAAGAATGTATTTATTATATTGATAGACAAATGCGTTCACGCTGCATTGGGGAATTAATTTATGTATTTTCCCTTCTGCCTCACCAATCGAGAACAACGCACAGTACAAAAGGATTCTGCTTCAGGTATTTGATACTACCTGACGGACTTACGCAGGCCTTGTTTCACTTCACGCCATGACATGGTTGTTGGAACTTGGATGGTGTTTTGCCAGTACCAAGAATTATTAATATCGGAGCCGGGCACAAATCAACTGTGCCATGAGAAATAAGCTCCTGAGCTGCAGATTCTGCGCAAACTTCTGGGACTGGGATTGTTATACTGAATAATCGACACCATGTCAGCATCCTTTTGAACATCCACTGGACTACAACACTTGTCCAGCATCAAGAGAAGTACTGCAAGGATAAAGGGGAAAACCTACTCATCCGATACAGGTACTACGAACTGGAATTCCTGGAGAACCTTCATCATGATGAAGGATTCGGCTACAGTGCCATCAACACAGCTAGGATTGCCCTGCCTGTTCTTTTTCAAAACAGCTACAGGACAACAGGCCATGGGGTCACTGGCTGGTGGTAATTTGAAGGGTATTAAAACTCTAAACCCCTAGATAAGGTACACCTATATATGGGATGTCACAGTGGTAAACCACACTTCAGGGGATCCCACCAGCCAGAGTCCAAAACCTGAACCTTCTATGCACTAAAAACATATGTTAAAGGCACACTGAGCAGCTCATAGGGTCCAGTCACTACTCCTATTTCAACTGGACACCATGCTCACAGCTTCAGACCAGATCCCAATCATTTGTTTAGGGTATGGTCAAACCAGACCAGGAACACCTTATCCAGTCATAAAACCGGGCTACCCGCCAGAAAACACGGTATGTGCCAAGACCCTATTACCTTATATAGACACAACCTAATTATGCGAGGGAGATGAAAAGCCTTGTGGGTTGGTCACAAAACACCTTGTGGTCGGGTAACAAGCCTTTTTTTAAATGGCTCAAGCAGGTTAAAAGCTCCTGGGAATAAAACTAACATGTATAAAGTTGTCATCCCACAGGAGAAGCTTCCACGTCAATGGCAAAAGAATGGACGTGCCTGTAAACCACATCCTGGCTGCAGCAGAATAGTGGGGGTAAACGTTCAGAGAGAAATAAATTATAAACTGTTGACAAAACCTGTTTTTATTTGCAGGAAGATTCCAATCTGCAAATATTCAAATTAGCCAAGGGGAGCATTTTTTTAAATTCTTCAGTGTTATTGTAAAATACCATGGGTTTTTCTATAAACAGAATCATTGGTTGATTATGATAACACGCTTCCTCCCTCAAAGGCTTCGGCAGCGAGTGATATAAACTGTTACACGGTTTGAAATCACAGAGCTTTGAAATCTTCACGGAATCACTCACGTGACTCCGAAGTAAAATAGTAAGATTAAACGAGAACTTACCAGTTTGAAGTTTGATCTGTATTTTATGAGGAGTTACGATGAGGGATTACGTGCCCTCCGCTCCCACCCTCATTACATGGATCAAACTGATAATTGATGTCTCTTTGTTCTTTACTATGTTACTTCAAATACGTGTCTGTCTGTGATTCCACACCGCTGCTTTGAAGTTATGCCGCAACGCGTCCTGGGACGGGCTTCTTCACGTAATCCCTCATCGTAACTCCTCATAAAATACAGATCAAACTTCAAACTGGTAAGTTCTCGTTTAATCTTACTATTAAACTGGAATGTCGATATAATATGTATGGAATTTTTTAGTTACACATTTCAGCATCACGTATTTCCCGCCAGAATTCCCTCAGAGAGTTGAAGCGTATTCTTGGAAAGGAAAAATTGCTTAAAATATGATTTTTCGGATATTTTGCAAGAAATAAATTAACACTTATGACCCTGACTGTCATAAATTATTTGGTTCCATCTGACTGCCAACACCTGAGTATCCTTTTAACTTTGCTCTGCAAAAGCCTACAATTAGTCTTTGAATGTAGACTGTTGGCATTGAGAGATTATCTGAAGAAATTTAAAATAGTTCTATATTTCCATTGAGAAACTAAAGAAAAAATTATGCTGAAATTTGTACTGCACATACTATAAATTGACAAGATGCTGATCACAGAGTTGAGTTTACTTTTGAGTTTTCCAACTTCTGGTAACCCAAGATAGACAAAGAAAAGCTGGAGTAATGGGCCTGTCCCACTTGGGCGACTTTTTAGGTGACTGCAAGGGACTCTGTGGTCGCCACATGTTTGCGGGTGGTTGCCGGGTAGTCACCTTCATGGTCGTGAGGAGTTCCCGCATTCTGGGAACTAGTCGTGGCCTCATTATGGTCGCCGCAAACTTTTCAACATGTTAATAAATTAGCGACGAGAAGAGTAGCGAATGGAGAGTAGCGAGAATTCACGTGCCGTAGGTGGGTCGCCAGGAGGTCCTAGTGGGTTGCCAGGAAGTCGAAGGTTGTCGGAGGTTCGCGTAGCTGGTAGCCGGTGCTGACCGGTGAATTTCATTGACTCATTGGGAAAAATAAACGTAAGCTGTAGTTTTCAGAACCAAGGATAACCGACCGGTAATGTTAATGTCCGTCGAACAGCCGTGCATCTCTGGCTTCTCAAAAGTTGTCTCCACTCTTTCACTCTCCTTCTCCCCCCCTTCTCCACCCCCTCCCCACCTCTTCTAAAAGACTTACCATACACTGTGCTTTAGCCATCTTAATTACAGCACCAACCTTCCTGTTGATCGCGGTGTGTGTCTGTATCACATTGGATTTGCACCGTGTGAATTTCACTCAGGCAGCGTTCCACCAGCTTGCCCTCTTCCCCGCCTGCATAACGGACTGGTGAAGGAAGCTGTGTGTGTGCGTGTGTGTGTTCCACTCTGACAGTCGCCGTTCCAGTTGCCGTTTTTTCAGCGGGACAGGCAGCGCCTCTGGAGAGAAGGAATGGGTGATGTTTTGGGTCGAGACCCTTCTTCAGACTGACCACATAATTTGTGTTCATTTTCCTTTTCTTTTGATCCACATAAGTTCTCTGAAATTCCCCTCCCCCACTTCCTTACCTCACACCCAAGCCCCATGTCACCGAGTTTATTTTCTCATCCCAACCTGGTTTAAGCTGCCCGTTACCCACATACATAACCCGCTTGGCTTTCTATCCATCCTCCCCTTGGGTCCATCTGCCCATTATCCTTGCGCATCTCTGGTTCTGCTTATCGGCTTCTTTACATATTAGATTCCAGAATCAGTAATGCTTTATTATCTCCAATTATCACCTTCTATCTCTACCTTTAACTCCATCCTCCCCTCCGTCCTCTCCTGGCTCCACTAAGATAGCCTCACAGTCCCATTTGTGAGACCTCTTTATATCGAATGTCTCCTTGCTAATGCTTGCTGATGCAGGACCTGGACCTGAAGTGCCTTGCTCCACAGATGCCTCCTGATCTGCTCATGTTATAGCAAGAATTTTCTTTTAAAGGAGCTCATAGAAGCTCCAACAGTTTTTTTACACCAACTTCCAGCATCTGCAGTCTCTTGTGCATCTGCTATTAAAAACTGAACAGCTGTTTCAAAAATATCTAATTAAAATCGACACCTCACAGTAGCAAACCCCTACTGATAAATTCTGAACATAAGAAAATGCTCCTTAGCTTTTGCTCAATGGCAGAATCCACCACACAGTGGGCGTTTGGATTAATATCATTACTGTTGGCAGAGTTCATACAGACCTAAATAAAATAATGTGCTCTGTTAACAATTTATATAAAACATGAAAAGAAACACAATATTAAACCTAGAAATAAACACAATATTATTTGTGCAAAATAAGAGTGAGGATTGATTTTGTTCAGTGCTCTGGACTAACACAATTGCATGCAATGCAAGAAGATGACCTATTATCATTTAGGGCAATTTGTAAAAATTGAGCAAAAAAATAAAAACCTCTGGAGGAACTCTGCAGGTCAGACAACATCTGTTGAAGGAAATGAACAGATGATGTTTCAGGTTCAGGACTATCTTCAGACCTTTATAATAATTTCTTAGTGACCCCCCGATAGTGAATCAGGGCTCTGGTAAATTTGGGCTTGGCATCTGAAGTACGGAGGCACAGTTGCTTCCTTGGGAATCCTGTGAGGACCATCCCTTATCATTGAACAGTGCAGCCCAGGAACTGGCTGTTCAGCCCACAACGTCCACGCTGAACATGATGCTAAGTTAAACGAATCTCCTCTGCCTCATGTGATCCGTATCCCTACATTCATTGAGTATCCACGTATCTATCCAAAAGTCTCTTAAATGCCACTATAGTATTTAGCTCCGTCAAATGTCTCTCAGGCTACCTCTCAACCTCAGCCACTCCAGAGAATAGAATCCAAATCTGTCCAATTTCTCCTTGCATATAATACATTCTAATCCAGGCAGCATTTTGGTAAACCTCTTCTGCACCCTATCCGGAGTCTCCATACCCCTCCTGTAATAGGGCAACCGGAGCTGCTCACAATAGACCAAATGTGGCCGAACTAAAGTTTTATAAGCACCAACATGATTCCTGACTTTTGAGGTACCAAGGTCTAAGCGGAAGCTCAGAGGGGATAGAGCCTTTTCTGTTGCTGCTCCGGCACTCTGGAACACCTTGCTGTTGCACATCAGACAGGCCCCCTCACTGTCCATCTTCAAATCCACCCTAAAAACTCATTTTTATTCTCTGGCTTTCGACACTGGCTGAGACATTGCTCCTGTTTTTAGTGCTTTTAATGTCTTTTAATTTTTACTGTTTTATAGTCCTTTGTTTTACGGTTTTTAATGGTTTGTAATAACTTCTTGTCCATGAGTTCTCATGTACAGCACTTTGTGGCAACTGCAGTTGTTTAAAGTGCTTTATAAATAAAGTTAATATTATTATTATTATTATTATTATTATTATTATTATTATGCTCAATGATCAATGTATGCTCAATGATCGTGACCAAAGATGGCAAGAAAACCATAAACCTTCCTTACCAAGTTCAGTCAAGTCAAGTTTATTCATCTCATACACATACGATATGTGCAGTGAAATGAAAAGTGGCAATGCTCGCGGACTTTGTGCAAACTCTATCTACTTGTGTTGCCACAGAAGCTGTGGGCATGCATATCAAGATTCCTTTGTACATCCCTCTGAATGCTGTAAAGGGTCTTGGTATTAACTATATATTTCCCCCTTGCATTCAACCTCCCAATGCACAAGACCTCACACTTGCTCTGATTGAATTCAATCTGCCATTTCTCCACCCATTTCCGTAGCCGATCATTTTCCCACTGCATATTTTGGCAATCTTCCTCACTGCCTGCAACTCCACCAATTTTGATGTCATTGGCAAACTTACTAACCAACCCTTCTACATTTATGTCAAAGTTCTTTACAAATGTATCACAAACACGAGCACAAACACAAATTACGAGTGCAGGCAGGTGGGACTAAGGGGAAAAAAATTTGTTCGGCATGGACTTGTAGGGCCGAGATGGCCTGTTTCCGTGCTGTAATTGTTATATGGTTATATGGTTATAAACAGAGGTCCCAGCACAGATTCCTGCTCAATTCTACTGGTCACTGACCTCCAGCCAGAAATAAACCCTTCCACCAGAGCCCTCTACCTTCTTCGAGTCAGCCAGTTCTGAATCCAACCAAGCAAGTCATCATGGATTCTAATCTTCTGGATCAGTTTATCATGAGCGACTTTATCAAAAGTCTTACTAACTTCCATATAGACAACAAGCACTGTCCTAACCTCATTGATCACCTTGGTAGACAAAAATGCTGGAGAAACTCAGCGGGTGAAGCAGCACCTATGGAGTGAAGGAAATAGGTGACGGTTCGGGTGGAGACCCTTCTTCAGATCATGAGTCTCGATTTTCCAGCATCTGCAGTTCCTTCTTAAACATCATTGATCACCTTTGTCACCTCTTCAAAAATTTCAATCAAGTTCATAAGACATGAGCTTAAATGTAGTCATGTTGATTGTCCCTAATTAGCATATTCTTTTGTAAATGAGAGGAAATTATATCCCAATAATCCTCTCCAATAGCTTCCCAACCACTGATGTGAGGTTCAGTGGCCTATATTTCCTGGATTATGTCCTATCCTCCTAAGCCCCATGTAGTAAAGACGAGGCAACTTATTATGCATCTTCCAGTTCCCATCTCTCTTTAATTGCTGCGTGTTGTGCGCCCATGTTGAGAATCCTACCATGGATTTCAGAGGAAGAAGGTGGAGTACAGGTAAAGGAGGTAGAAGGAGGAGGATTACAGGTAAAGGAGAAATGGAAGAAGATGTAGGAGGGCAGGTAAAGGAGAGGGGATGATAGGTAAAGGAGAGAGAGAGGAAGGAGGAAGACAAGTAAAGGAGATAAAGTGGAAGATCCACTGTGTGGTTCTGTTTGTCCAGGTTCAGAAGAAGATTGAGCCACCTGAAAAAAACTTGTGACTGTCAACACTATTTCTTGAGATCAGGGGAAGCTGTTGGGATGAATCCAAGTTGCCAATACCTCCGCACTGATGATGAGGGTCCCGTGAGTGGATCTGGACATTGTGGATACTATTGTTTGACATTGGAAATGAATCCTGTTGTGTGGTTCACTTTACTACGAGTGCCAGTGTAGTCACTGCTGCACCGATGTCATGACCAATGCCACACCACATAACTGACAGCCGATGCAAATGTTTTAACCTATAATGTAATCGTGTGATTATCTTCATCGGTGATGAGCGCAATGATTATCCAATGTTACATTCAGCTGAAGATGTGAAACTCATTCGCATTTTTTCATGAAGGCATAAAAATATCAATATGATTTAATCATCAATTTCTTCAAGTTTTGTCACTATTTTGCCCAATAACATGCATCAGATGTTGTGCATCAATCTGTGGTGGGTTATATTCATTCTGCACTGCAATTAACAGACTTTCAAAACAAGATAGTTTATCCAGCATCGTAAAAGTCAATCTCCAATCAAAACTAGTGTTCTTAAGGAAGCAAATGACTGAAAATAAAAAAACTGAGATTTTAATTTTTTTCCCCCAAAAGACTGAAGCATGATCCTGGCAAGAAATGGTCCAATGATGCCTTGATATCACATTTGAAAAGAAATATTGGATTCATTCACAGCAGTTCAAGAGTATAAATAACAGTAATAAATCTTTGTCAGCCCAGCTTTATGAATTTATGAAAGATATGTCAAACCTAATGAATTTATTGTGATCTCTTTGAGAGTCTAATAAAGTTAATAGATGACAGTAATGAGGTTAATATGATGTATCTTGATTTTCAGAAGGGCTTTATAAGCTCCTTTTAAAGAAGATGCTTGATATAATACGAGCTCGTGGATTTGACATTCGGAGTCTGCATTATTAGATTTTTTTTTTGGACCGAGATGAGAAAAACATTTTTCACACAGAGAGCGGTGAATCTCTGGAATTCTCTGCTTGTTATAAAATGTTATTGCAGAAAATGGGCCGATCCTTTCCTATAGTTCAATTTGGACATGCATCAAATGGAAGAACGGAAGAACAGCAGAAGATCAGAGAAGAGAAGCTATGGAAGACGGAGAAAAATCCAAGGGAACTGGAAGGGAGATGAGCGGTAGTGAAATGGTGCAGGGTTATGATATGGACAGTTGATGTACCATGCATATCATAGAGATCAAAGATATTAATCATTTCAGATGTGAAGCTGTATGAGAGGAATCTACCTCAACTGATATCTAATATTATTGTAAATCAAGTGCACCACATGACTCACCTGTCCAATAGGATCAAAATATCAATAAGCACAGGGCTACAGGGTGAATAGCATGTCACTTGCTCAGAGATACCATATACAAGCCCTCCTTTTTAAGCAAGAATGAAATTAAAATAATATATTAATGTGCGCATTCCACTATAAATCTAGGCTTGTGCTTTTTGTGTCAAAATATCTCAGATCAGATTTTTGTGTCGAATCCACATTTGGACCATCGGTTTGTTTTTCCCTTTCTTTTCCTTGTCTGTTTCCACTCATCACCCACTCTGTCTGCTGACTTGATCCGAAATATCAACAATTTATTTTCTTCCACAGATGCTGCTCAACTCACTGAGCCCTACAACTCATTTTCAAGTGCAGATTCCAGCTTCCACAGTCTCTTGTGCCTCCAGATTCTTCTTATCCAACCTGTTTGAATTTGTTTTGTCACTTTCCGAATTGTGCTCTGGCCCGAACTTTGGACTTTTTTATAATTGACTTATAATTATATATCATTGTAATGATTACAATCATTATTACAATAATTATAATTATGTTTATTACAATACTGTCTATTATTTGAAACATGATCAATTTATACCTACAATCAATATATACACTACAATATATATACACTACAAATAGATACATCATATACACTAAAATATATACACTACAATTCGGCATGATTTTCTGAATGTTATTTCCATCAATTCTCCATTTGACATTTTTTTTGGGGGGGGGGGGGGGAAAGAAACCCAGATTAATAGTAAGATTAAACGAGAACTTACCAGTTTGAAGTTTGATCTGTATTTTATGAGGAGTTACGATGAGGGATTACGTGAAGAACCCGTTCAGCACGAATGCGCGGCATGCTTCAAAGCAGCGGTGTGGAATCACAGATAGACACAGTTATTGAAGTAAACATAGTAAAGATAAGGAGACATCAGTTTATGAATTTGACCTATATTATTGAGGGTGGGAGCGGAAGGCACGCAATCCCTCATCGTAACCTCATAAAATACAGATCAAACTTCAAACTGGTAAGTTCTCGTTTAATCTTACTATTTTACTTCAGAGTCACGTGAGTGATTCCGTGAAGATTTCAAAGCTCTGTGATTTCAAACCGTGTAACAGTTATTACTACATCACTGCCAAAGTCTTTGAGGGAGTAAGTGTGTTATCGTAATCAACCAATGAATCTGTTTGTAGAAAAACACAATGGTATTTTTTAACAACAACAACAAAGAAATTAAATTGTTCCCCTGGGCATAAATTAAATATTTGCAGTCTGGAAATCTTTCCTGCAAATAAAACAGGTTTTGCCAACGGCTTATTATAAAATTTCTGAACAGTCTTTCCCCCACCATCCTGCTGTAGCCAGGATGTGGTTTATAGGCACGTCCATTATTTTAGCCGTCGACGTGGATGCTGCCCTGGTGGAATGAACTTTGTACATGTTAGTTTTTATCCCAGCAGCTTTTAGCACCTGCTTGAGCCATCTCAAAATGGTTTGGCTCATCACCAGAATATAAGGTTTTTTATGACTGACCCACAAGGCTTTTCATCTCCCTCGAATATTTTGGTTGTGTCTATGTAGGATAATAGGGTCATGGCACATAACCGTGTGTCTGGCGGGTAAGCCCGGAATTCCACGACTGGATTAGGTGTTCCTGGTCTGCTCTGTTTGATCATTCCCTGGATAACTACAAAAATCTGGTCTGGAGCTACAAGTGCCATCAACATGATTGTTTTTGAGCATAGATGGTTTCAGGTTGAGGGATCTGGCTGGTGGGCATCACCTGAGCCACACTGACATCCCATATATGGGTGTACCTTGGTCTAGGGGTTAGAGTTGTAAATACCCTTCATTAGTTTGACCACCAGCTGGTGGGACCCGATGGCCTGTTGTCCTGGAGCTGGTTTTAAATAGACAGGCAGAGCAATTCTAGCTGTGTTGATGGCTCTGTAGCTGAAGTCCTTCATCGTGGTGAAGGTTCGCCAGGAATTCCAGTACGTTGGTAATTGTAGTGGTTGAGTAGGTGGTCCCTGTATCCAAGCAGTACTTCTCCCATTTTTTGATGCTGGACAAGTGCTGTTTTTTAGTGGATGTTCAGAGGGATGCTGACATGGTGTCGACGGTTTGTTATGATAATCCCAGTCCCAGAAGTGGTTTGTGCAGAATCTGCAACCCAGGAGTTTGATTTTCTCATGGCACGGGTGGCTTGAGCCCGACACTGGGTGTTAATAACTCTGGGTCACTGGGGAATACCATCGGAGTTCCAACAACCATGTCATGGAGTATTGGGAACCATGGCTGTGGAGGCCAGTCTGGTACTATCAAAATACCTGAAGCAGAGTCCATTTGTACTGTGCGTAGCCCCCGACTGATGAGGCAGAAGGGAGGAAATGAATAGAAGAAAAATGTCCCCAATCCAGCGCGAACGCATCTACCGCTGTTGCCTCTGGGTCTGGTTCCCAAGCGACATACATAGGTACCTGGTGATTTAGTCTAGATGCAAATAAATCGATATCTTTTTTTTTTTTTTTATTTTATTTTTATTAGAAGTACGGTAAATTACAATCCTACACAACACATATATCTTAATACATTTTTTGTACCGCTTCATTTTTTTTTAGCTTTAAGAAAAAGGTAGAAGTAAGGAAAGTAAAGAAAGTGCAAGAGAGTCGTGCAGTGCAAGAGTGTTGGGAAAAGAAAGCCCCTTAGGAAAGAAGTTAGAGAAGGAAGTAAAGTGAGAAAATAGACCCTAGAAAAGAAAGAGAGAGAAAATAGAAACAATCGCTCTATTATAACATTAAACTCCGCAGAAAGGGGACTACCAACCAAGTCTGTTTTGTTATTTTACCTCCCGTTACCAGGTCCTGATACCACTTATTTATATATTTGTTTTTTTTTTTAATTACTATTGCACCTCATACTTGTAATAGGTCCAGAAACATAGACCACGTCTTTTGGAATTGGTCTGCTTTACCTGCTAGGAGGAATCTCATCTCTTCCAGATGTAATGTTTCAAACATATTTGATATCCACATTTTTATTGTTGGTGTCGGCGCATTTTTCCAGAATTTAAGTATAAGCTTTTTTCCCATTATTAGCCCGTAATTAAATAAATTCCTCTGAAACACGTTTAATTCAGGGTTATCTTCCGATATTCCGAAGATAATCCATTCTGGTTTTGGTACCAGTTTTATTTTGATCAATTTTGAAAAAATATCAAATATTTCATACCAGAATTTTGGGATTTTTGTACAAAAAACAAAAGAGTACGCTATGGTAGCTTCTTGACACAGGCATTTATCACAGATTGGTGAAACATTAGGGAAGATTTTATTTAATTTAGTTTTTGAATAATATAATCTATGTAATGTTTTAAATTGGATGAGCGTATGTCGTACGTTGATCGAACATTTATGCACCTGTAGTAAATGATTATCCCAGGTCTCTTTTGAGATTTTTATAGCTAATTCTTGTTCCCAATCTTTTCTAATTCCAACTGTTGTGGGTATTTCTATGTTTAAAATGATATTATATAGGTATGATATTAAATTAGCTGATTCCGCCTTGGTCTTCATTGCTTCATCCAATAAGTCGGAAGGCATATCATGATAGTCTTTTGTGTGTTTTTTCAGATAATCACAAATTTGAAGATATTTAAAATATTGGTTATTTGTCAAATTATATTTCAGTTGTAGTTGTTGAAATGATAGTAAATTCCCCAATTCATACAGATCTTCGAGCGTTTTAATTCCCATTCTTTCCCATTGTATAAATGATTTGTCTATGATTGATGGTTTAAACGATGGATTATTGACTATTGGTATTAAAAGAGATAGGTTTCTTAATTTTTAATTCTGTTTTATTTGTTTCCATGTTCTTATTGTGTTATGTATAATTGGATTTTTATTATAATTTTTATTATTCAAATTTATTGGTGAGAGGATGGTCGCTCCTATATTACTCGGGGAGCAGTCCCCTTTTTCCATTACCATCCAGTCCGCCTGCTGTGCAGAATTATCCAGCAGGTGAATCATATTTTTAATATTTACTGCCCAATTATAATATATAAAATTAGGGAGCGCTAGACCCCCCCAGCTCTTTTCGTTTATTAAGGTGTGCTATTTGTATTCTATGGGATTTATAATCCCATATAAAATTTGTAATGTCTGAGTCCAATTTTTTTTTAAACTTTTTTGGGAGATATATAGGTATTGATTGAAATAGGTATAGAATTTGTGGTAAGAAAACCATTTTAATAGCATTTATTCTGCCTATTAAGGACATCGGGAGTGTTTTCCAGAATTTAATCAAATTATTCAATTTCTTGAGTAAGGGATTGTAATTGGCTTTAAACATATCCTGGTAATTTCTAGTAATTTCAATTCCCAAATATTTGAATTTTTCTGTAGCTATTTTAAAGGGAAATTTCCAAAGATGTGTTGAGTCTTTTGGTTTTATCGACATAATTTCACTTTTGTTCCAATTTATTCTATATCCCGAAAAGGATCCAAAGTCCTCAATTAAATTTAATATGTTTGGTATACTAATTTGTGGTTTTGTGATGTACAGTAGTACATCATCGGCATATAGGGATATTTTATTCTTTGAGTATTTTGTATTATAACCATGAATATCCGGATGTGTTCTTATTTTTTCAGCAAGGTGTTCAATTACCAAAGCAAATAACAGCGGTGATAATGAGCATCCTTGTCTATTCCCCCTTGATAGTTCAAATTTCGAGGATAAAATATTATTAGTTAATATTCTAGCCGTAGGTTTGTTATATAATAGTTTTATCCATGTGATAAAGTTTTCTCCCAATTGGAATTTTTGCAATACTTTAATCATATAATCCATATCCATAAATCGATATCTAGCGATAATATCTCAGATAATTCAATATTTTTTTTGCAGTTAAGATACGAATAAATACGAGTCTTGTTTTTTCTAAGCATATTTAAAATAAATTTAACCAAATTTCTTGATTTGGATTTTCTACATCACAGGAAATTAATTGCTATTGTGTTGCTAGTTTCAGTCCTGCCATCATGTGCGAAAAAGATCAGCGGGAGCTGTATTGAAAAGATGCAAAGTTTGTTGAACTCGAAGAACAGGAATCATTTGGAAATTCAATTGTCATTTTTGATGCCTTCCAATACCTCAAACCTAGATATAATAATGCACCAGGTTAAAATACACAAAATTAATGTTCCTGTCACAATAGTGAAAATAACGTTATACGAGGAAGTGAAATACTCGCATGTCAATAAGACATGGGGTGATTTGCCAGATATCATCTAACATTGTGATTATTCATTTAAAAATTGCTCACTATGATGGCAAATGAAGACTGCTGATATATCCTAGTGATGACGCACAGTGAAATAATTCCATATTATCAAGTCAGTGAGCTACACTAGTCACCCACAATGAGCAAAATATTAAAAAGTCAGAATTGGCATGTCAACCTTATATGGAGACCTGCGCCAGGTCCTATTGTGCATGACACCATTGACTCCATCTACACCAAGCTGCCTTGGAAAAGCTGCCAACATAATCAAAAACTTGTCCCATCCCCGTCATTCCTCCTTCTCCTTGTTCTTGCCTGGCAAAAGGTACAGGAGCTTAAAAGTACGGATCATCAGACCTAGGAAAAACTTTTTCCTGTCTGCTATCAATACAATACATTACAATCCAATACGGGTTTATTCGTCACATTGCATATAAAGTGCAAGTGAACTGAATATGTCAGCAGCGATACAATGATAAAGAACACACAAAACACAATAAACATTTAACACAAACATCCACCACAGCATTCATCACTGTGGGGAAAGGCGCAAAAATTGGCCAGTCCTCCTCCATTTCCCCCCCGTGGTCGGGACCAGAGTCCAGAGCCAGTCCATAGTAGGCTCTTCCCCACCGGAGACCGCGGCTTCAGGATGCTGTAGGTCGCAGGCCGGCGGTCGAAGATTTAAAGTCCCCGCCGCACCGCAGCCAGAAGCACCGCAGACCGCAGGGCCGGCGGTCGAAGCTCCCCTCCAGGTGTGATGGCAAGTCCACGCCGGGTCTGCGGTAGAAGTTGGCCGTGGGCCGGCAGTGGAAGCTCCTTCTTCCCCCGGGTCCCCCACGAGGGATCCCGGGCTGCAGACGCCGCGCCAGCTGAAACTTTGCAGACCGCGGCTTCAGGCTGCCGGCTACAGCGGGCCAGCGAAACGGAGCGCTCCCCTCCAGCGAGCCCCAGCAAGGGCTCACCCGCTCCACGACGAGAGTCCATGCTGCGCCCGCTGCTGAAGCCCCAGGCGCGTCTCCTCGCTATTAGACCACAGGGGAGGCGACCTGGAAAAAGTCGCCTCTCCAGGGAGGAGGTGATCGAAGCGGTTTCCCCCTCCCCCCCCCCCCCCCCCCCCACCACCCCCACACACAAAACACACAAAGAACCATTAAAAACATACTTCAAAACATACATCAGGCTTCAGAACAGTTCTTCCATAAGCTAAAGTACTGTCACATTGCAGATATTGGACTTTAACTATGGGACTGATGTGCTATAATGCTGAGAACTATATGTTGTACTCTGCATCTTACACGTTGTATCTTTTGTACTCAAGTTTGATGATTGTATTTATGCATAATATTACCTGGTCTGATTGGACAGTTTGCAACACAAAGCTTTTCACTGTGTCTTGGTACACGTGAAAATAATAAACCTAAACCCATGTCCAGGGGATGAATAGACTTAAAAATAAGGAGTTAAGCGTACCTCTGTTGATTTAAATGCACCATGCAGTTACACAAACTTTGTCATGGGAGAAAGGAGCAACGGATTATGAGGGAAATTGACAGCAGGGGAGTGGACAGCTCCCCATCCACATCCAATTGATGTACTTGAGAAATTTTGAAACAAATGTATTTGATAAATGTGATAAATTCTGCCGTAAACGCACAAGAATGCACCGGGGCAACATGGTGGCGCAGTGGTACAGTTGCTGCCTTACATCGCTTGATGTGCCAGAGTCTTGGGTTTGATCCCGACCACAGATACTGTCTGTATGGAGTTTGTACATTCTCCCCGTGACTGCATGAGTTTTCTCTGAGATCTTTGGTTTCCTTCCACACTCCAAAGACGTATAGGTTTGTAAGTTAATTGGCTTGGTGTAAGTGTAAATTGTCCCTAATGTGTGTAGGATAGTATTATTTTGCAGGAATTGCTGGTTGGCGAGGACTCGGTGGGCCGAAGGGCCTGTTTCCGCGCTCTTTCTCTAAACTAAACTAGAAGTTGAGCCTTTTGTAGATGAGAGGTTTGATTGGTTTTAAAAGTGAAACTTACCAAACAGTGAAAGGCCATGCTAGAGTGAATGTGGAGAGGATGTTTCCACTAGTGAGAGAGTCTAGGATTAGAGTTTACAGCTTCAGAATTAAAGGACGTAACTTCAGTAGGGGGATGTGGAGGAATTTATTTAGTCAGAGGGTGGTGAATATGTGCAATTCATTGCCACGGATGGCTGTCGTGGCCAAGTCAATGGATATTTTTAAGGTGGAGATTGATAGATTCTTGATTCGTATGGGTGTCAGGGGTTATTCAATTTCAATTTCAATTTCAATTCAGTTTTATTTATCATATGTAGGTTAACACAGGGTCAACGGTGCAATGAAATGTGTTTGACAAGACAACGGGTCACCTCAGCAATAATATCACAAGGATAAAATAAAATAAAAATGACATTGTTAAGGTAAAACGTCAATAATAAAATAATCAACATATATGATGTGAAATGTAATTATAAGTTCAGAAGCCTGATGGCCTGGTGATAAAAATTGTCCTTAAGTCTGATGGTACGTGCAGCCATGCTCCTGTATCGTCTGCCTGACGGTAACAAGGAGAACAGTCTGCGTGCTGGGTGGCTGTGGTCCTTGATGATGCTGTGTGCCTTCCGCAGGCACCGCCGGTGGAAAATGTCCTGAATGGCCGGGAGACAGTTGCCAGTGATGTGCTGTGTGCCGCCCTCACCACTCTCTGTAGTGATTTGCGGCTGTGGGCAGAACAGTTCCCGTACCAGACTGTGATGCAGCCCGTCAGCAGAATCTCGATGGTGCATCTGTAGAGGTTTGTGAGGATGCTGGCGTTCATGCCAAAGTTCCTCAGTCTTCTCAGGAAAAAAAGCCGCTGGTGGGCTTTCGTAGTTTATTGTGTCCGTGTGCAGTGTCCAAGAGAGGTCCTCAGTGATGTGCACACCGAGGAACTTGACGCTGCTGACACTTTCAACCTCAGCATCACGCACGTGGATGGGGAGCTGTCCACTCCCCTGCTGTCTCCAGTTCCTGATCATCTGGGGAGAGGGCAGGAGCATGGGGGGTGAGGGCAGGAAAAAAATGGGCTGAAAGGCTTATGGGTGACAAGCCTTGATGGCTTGATAAAAAGCCTTTTATTTATAGAGGAGTCCCATGTGTACGTGCCATGCTCCCCTGTATCTGCCTGACGGTAACAAGGAGAACAGTCTGCGTGCTGGGTGGCTGTGGTCCTTGATGATGCTGTGTGCCTTCCGCAGGCACCGCCGGTGGAAAATGTCCTGAATGGCCGGGAGACAGTTGCCAGTGATGTGCTGTGTGCCGCCCTCACCACTCTCTGTAGTGATTTGCGGCTGTGGGCAGAACAGTTCCCGTACCAGACTGTGATGCAGCCCGTCAGCAGAATCTCGATGGTGCATCTGTAGAGGTTTGTGAGGATGCTGGCGTTCATGCCAAAGTTCCTCAGTCTTCTCAGGAAAAAAAGCCGCTGGTGGGCTTTCGTAGTTATTGTGTCCGTGTGCAGTGTCCAAGAGAGGTCCTCAGTGATGTGCACACCGAGGAACTTGACGCTGCTGACACTTTCAACCTCAGCATCACGCACGTGGATGGGGAGCTGTCCACTCCCCTGCTGTCTCCTGTAGTTCCTGATCATCTGGGGAGAGGGCAGGAGCATGGGGTTGAGAAGGAAAGATAAATCAGCCATGTTTTAATGGCGGAGTAGACTTGAGAGGCCCCATGGTCTAATTCTACTCCTACAACATATGAACTTATGAAAATTGGGCGATAATGGTGCTGGCCTTCGTTGGCAGTGGCATTTGATCATGTGCAGCATGCTCTGTCAAAAAATCAAGTGTTGGTTGTTTATATTGGTGATGAAACCAAAAAAACAGCCCCTGCTATAAATTGCTGTCAAATAAGAGAAGCCACCATAAATCTAACTAAATACTACTGATATTCTCCGAGCTTCACAATAGTGCCATGCTGTGGGAAACTGAGTCTGATATGCATCAGTGAGCATGTAGTATGCAGGTAATACATATCTGATGAGGACATGGAAGGGAGGCAGAACATGACTGTGAATTTCAAAACTGCTCTTACTACAAATGGGATCAGCAGCATTTATGAGGGAAAGCATTTTAAGCCCATCCAATCCCATCACCATTCTCAATGACCTGAGTATTCCATATATTTTTTTTGTAACTAGATCTTTGACTTCTTTATTTGCAGACATCAATCAGTGTAAATCAGTTACGTCTCCTCCTCGCTAACCATAAACATAGGTGCACCTCAAGGCTTTGTGCTTCACCCTCTGATCTACAGTCTTTACACCCATGATTGTATGATTCAGTGTGTAAGAAGGAACTTTAGATGCTGGTTTAACGAAGATAGGCACAAAAAGCTGGAGTTACTCAGCAGGACAGGCAGCATCTCTGGAGAGAAGGAATGGGTGACATTTTGAGTCGAGACATTTTCAGTGGTGGGTCGGTGGTGGAGAGAATTAGCAGCTTCAAATTTCTGGGCGTTAACATCTCAATGGTCTGTCTTTGGCCCAGCACATGGAAGTAATCGTGAAGGAGCAACATCACCTCTACTTTATCAGAAATTTAAATAGATTTGTTGTGTTTCCCACAACTCCAACAAGATTCTACAGATGGGCTTAAGAATGTATCAGGACAGATTGCATCATGACGTGTTATGGCAATTTCAGTGCAGAGGAATGCCAAAAGTTGTGGAGAGTGGTGGACTCACATGGGCACAGCCCTTCCCATCATCAACAGTATCTAAATGTTTTGATGCTTCATGAAGGCAGCATCTATCACCAAGGATCCCCAACATCTGGGCCATGATCTCTTCTCACTATCACCAATGGTCAGGAGATATAGATAAGTAAAGTCCCATAGTAACAGGTTCCGGAACAGCTACCTTTCTACAACTATCACATTGTTAAACCAACCCGTACAACTTCCATGTCTCCTTGACAATGGAACACTATGATCTACCTCTTGCACTAGCTGTTTTTTTTTAAATCTAATTATGTTTTTGCACAGTCTATTGTTCTTTTCTATGTAATAGTATGGTATTTTTATGCGTAGTTCATGCATTATTTCCTGTTATGTATTATTCTGAGTCGATGAGCTTATGATGCTGTTGAAAACAAGATTTATCATTTATATAAGTACTTAACCATACTTGCGCATATTCGACTTGAATTCAACTTGAAACAGAGATAGCCCTTCAAGTCAATGACCTTTCATCAGAAAATTATAGGGAGAGGCTGGGACTTCTTTCTTTAGAGCATAAGATGCTGAAAGGTAATTTTATTGAAGTGTGTAAGAACAAGAGGGGCGTGATACAGTAAGTGGTCACAGTCTTCTTCCTATGGAAGAGAATTCTTAGAGTGAAAGGAGGAAGCTTAAAGAGACATTTTTTGGTGGTAAGGCAGTGGAAATCCGTATCCAGACTGAGCTGTCAGGAGAAACTATGGAAGGGACACAATTATGACTTTCAAAAGTCCATTTGTACAGATATAAGGATAAGCAGGATTTGGGGGGATATAAGCCCAAATGCAGGCAAATGGAACAAGCGCAGCATGCCAACTCAGTCAGTTCATAATGTTCTACTATTGTGTTTTTGATTTTTGATTTTTGGACTGAATTCTGTTTTTAATTTGTGTTTCTGTGATGTCTTTATTATTTATTTTCTGATTATATGTTTATATTCCTGTTAATCTATGTAAGGTGTCCTTGAGATGTCTGAAAGGCACCCAATAAATAAAATGTATTATTATTATTATTATTATTATTATTATTATTACTACCAAGGTATGATTTGGGTTGTTCGGGTCGGTTCAAGAAATTAATGGTTGTCGGAAAGTAGTTGTTCCTGAACTTGGTGGTGTGAGTCCTCTGACGTCTGAACCTCTTGGTCAATGGTAGCAGCAAAAATATGGGATGATGGAGATACTTGATGATAGATGCCACCTTCAAGAGACAGTGCCTCATCAAGCCACTTTGATGATGGGAAGGGCTGTGTAGGTGATAGGCCTGGTTGAATCCACTACTCTTGTATTTCTGCCATGCTAGGCCAGATGCAACAATTCAGGATACTTTCTACACTGCATCTGTAGATGTTTGTTTAAGTATTCTGAGATGTTAAATTTCTTTAAAGTACTAATGTGGCTTCTTCATGATTACATCTACTGTATGTTAGACTCTTTTTTTTACAAATGTTTTACCTCTACAAATAATATTGGTACTGGTGACTTTTTCTCATGTAGTCTCCATGTCATTACTCTTTACATCTAGAAATGTTGATAGATTATTTGACCTGTATAGATTGGTGCATCAGTACCTTGTTCATCAATGTAACATATACATATTTGAATAGAATAAGGCTTTTCTCTCTTTAGGTATAGGTTTCATATTTCTTATTAGAACATAACATATTGTCTATGAAGTTTGCGGAGTGGAACAACAATTGATTGCTGGGTTGGAATTCAAGATCAATTTCCTGTTTATCTCATTGTTACATTATAATATTATATGCAGGGTTATTTTCAGAATCAAACACGATGCATCCAGTTTCAAATCAACATAGTACGTACTTAAGCATACAGCATGGAAACAGGCCCTTTGGCCCACCGAGTCCATGCCCAACAATCAATCACTAGTGCACACTGGTTCCATGTTTTCCCACTTTTGAATCCACTTGTGGACGGCACGGTGGCACAATGGTAGAATTGCCGACTTACATCTCCAGAAACATGGGTTCGATCCTGACAACTGGTGCTGCCTGTACAGAGTTTATATGTTCTCCCTGTGACCCGTATGGGTTTTCTCTGCATGCTCCTATACTCCAAAGACTTACAGGTTTGTAGATTAATTGACTTTAGTAAAGATTGTAGCTTGTCCGTAGTTTGTGAAGGATAGTTTTAGTGCACAGGGAATGTTGGTTGGTGCGAAATCGGTGGGCTAAAGGGCCTGTTTCCGCACTGTATCTTTAAACTAAATTGAACTAAACATAACTAAACTAAAGATAGACACTAAATGCTGGAGTAACTCAAGGGACAGGAAGCATCTCTGGCGAGAAGGAATGGGTGACATTTCGGGTCGAGATCCTTCTTCATCCTCTGAAGGAGTCTGAAGAAGGGTCTTGACCCGAAACGCCACCCATTCCTTCTCACCAGAGATGCTGCCTGTCCGCTGAGTTACTCCAGCATTTTGTGAGTATCTTCGGTTTAAACCAGCATCTGCAATTCCTTCCTAAACTAAAATAGTAAGAGTAAACGAGAACTTACCAGTTTGAAGTTTGATCTGTATTTTATGAGGAGTTACGATGAGGGATTACGTGAAGAGCCCGTCCAGTACGCATGCGCGGTATACTTCAAAGCAGCGGTGTGGAATCACAGATAGACACAGTCATTGAAGTAAACATAGTAAAGACAAGGAGACATCAGTTTATGAATTTGACCCATATTATTGAGGGTGGGAGTAGAGGGCACGTAATCCCTCATCGTAACTCCTCATAAAATACAGATCAAGCTTCAAACTGGTAAGTTCTCGTTTAATCTTACTATTTTACTTCGGAGTCACGTGAGTGATTCCGTGAAGATTTCAAAGCTCTGTGATTTCAAACCGTGTAACAGTTATTACTACATCACTGCCGAAGTCTTTGAGGGAGGAAGTGTGTTATCATAATCAACCAATGAATCTGTTTGTAGAAAAACACAATGGTATTTTTCAACAATAACAACAAAGAAATTAAATTGCTCCCCTGGGCTTAAATTAAATATTTGCAGTCTGTAAAATATTTCCTGCAACTAAAACAGGTTTTGCCAACGGCTTATTATAAAATTTTCTGAACAGTCTTTCCCCCCACCATTCTGCTGTAGCCAGGATGTGGTCTATAGGCACGTCCATTCTTTTAACCGTCAACGTGGATGCTGCCCTGGTGGAATGAAATTTGTACTTGTTAGTTTTTATCCCAGCAGCTTTTAGCACCTGCTTGAGCCATCTCGAAATGGTTTGGCTCATCACCCGACCATAAGGTTTTTTATGGCTGACCCACAAGGCTTTTCATCTCCCTCGAATATTTTGGTTGTGTCTATGTAGGATAATAGGGTCATGGCACATAACCGTGTTTCTGGCGGGTAAGCCCGGAATTCCACGACTGGATTAGGTGTTCCTGGTCTGCTCTGTTTTGATCAGTCTCTGGATAACGACAGAGATCTGGTCTGGAGCTGTGAGCATGGTGTCCAATCGCAATAGGTGTAGTGACTGGACCCTCTGTGCAGATACAAGTGCCATCAACATGAGTGTTTTGAGCATAGATTGTTCCAGGTTGAGGGATCTGGCTGGTGGCCATCCCCTGAGTTATGTCAGGACCACACTGACATCGCATGTATGGGTGTACCTTGGTCTAGGGGGTTAGAGTTGTAAATATCCTTGATTAGTTTGACCACCAGCGAGTGGGACCCCATGGCCTGTTGTCCTGGAGCTGGTTTTTAATAGACAGGCAGGTCACTTCTAGCTGTGTTGATAGCTCTGTAGCTGAGTCCTTCATCGTGGTGAAGGTTCGCCAGGAATTCCAATACGTTGGTAACTGTAGCGGTTGAGTAGGTGGTCCCTGTTTCCAAGCAGTACTTCTCCCATTTTTTGATGCTGGACAAGTGCTGTTTTTTAGTGGATGCTCGGAGGGATGCTGACATGGTGTCGATGGTTTGTTCTGATAATCCCAGTCCCAGAAGTGGTTTGTGCAGCATCTGCAACCCAGGAGTTTGATTTTTTCATGGCACGGGTGGCTTGTGCCCGACACTGGGTGTTAACAACTCTGGGTCACTGTGGAATACCATTGGAGTTTCAACAACCATGTCATGGAGTATTGGGAACCATGGCTGCGTAGGCCAGTCAGGTGCTATCAAAATACCTGAAGCAGAGTCCATTTGTATTGTGCGTAGTCCCCGACTGATGAGGCAGAAGGGAGGAAATGCTTAGAAGAAGAATTTCCCCAATCCAGCGCAAACGCATCTACCGCTGCTGCCTCAGGTCTGGTTTCCAAGCGACATACATAGGTACCTGGTGATTTAGCCTGGATGCAAATAAATCGATATCTGGCGTGCCATATTGCTTGATAAAACTTTTGCGAAAAGTTTTTTTTTTTGGGGGGGTTTTAACATCCATTCGATGTTGTCATTAAATTTATGTGGCCTGGTGTCTGCCACTGCATTTAGCTTACCTGGCAGGTAAGTTGCTGATAACCAAATATGTCTCTCGACACACCATTGCCAAATTGTGTTGACCAACTTGTCGCATGATACCGATTTTTTGCCGTCCATATGGTTAATGTAGGCCACCTCCGTAGTATTTATCTATTTGTAACCGTACATGCAAGTGATACATATTTGTGCATATGCTTTAAACCATAAAAGTCACCCATCTCTAGATAATTAATGCCCAGTGTAAGTGGTAACAATGATTCTGGGTTAGTCCATCTATTTCCTGTGCTAGATATAGAGTTAGTTGCTCCCCAGCCTTGAGCACTGGCATCTGTTTGGATAACTAACATAGGGTTAGTGATGACAATAGGGCTGTAAACTATGCCAAACGTTTTTTGCCCACCACTGTAGTTCTGATACTGCTTCAGTGGTAACTTCATGACACGATCATAATGACCTCTATGTTGTTTTTGGTGCAAAGGTCCGAATTATGTAGCCAGAAAATGCTGCTACCATTTTTCCAATTACTCTGTTACTTGTTGAGTAGTTGGTAGTTTGTTGACCATTAAATTGTTGCATGATTGTGCCAATTCAACTATTTTGTCTCTTGGCAATGTTACAGTCACGTAGACTGAATTAATTGTGAAGCCCAAGCAGTCCATGATTGTGGATGCTTAAACTTAGATTTATCTGGATGTAAGACAATCCCAGGGTTTCGAATAACTGTTTTGTAGCTGACACAGCTAACATAGTCAATTCCATGGTCTTGCCTAACATTTAAGACATCGCTTTAAACTGCTATAGCTGCCCCATCCAGGTAAATTGCAGGTATCTGCGATGATCCTTGTGAATGGTACTAAATAGTAAACATCTTTAAGATCAATGCTTGCCATGAAGTATCATTTGGAATGTAATTGTTTAGCAGTAACAATTGTTTCCATTTTGAAATTTATATACTTAACAAACATATTTAGTGAAGTTAAGTCAATGATGATGCGACATCCACCATCTTGTTTGGGTTTAGTGAATATATTGCAAGGGTTCAGGTTTTCCCATGATACCCTTTGTAACTAGTCTCACCAGTTCAGCTTGTCCCTCTCGTTTATTTAACGGAGAGGGGAAAATACCCTCTGGGGTGAATGTTGACCTGGTGGCAATTTTTCTAGTATGAATTGTATTTGTATCCACTAATGCCATTGAGTATATACTGATCACTCGTGATAGACTCCCGTGTGTTAGTATTACTCTATATACTGGTAGGAACCAGACCCACCTACCTCCATGGTTATGGGTATTCTTCTATTTCCTGCCGGTCCAACGAGCGTTGCACGTCGTCTGACGTGGCGGTGACGTTGGGGGGTGGCACATTTTCCATGGGGTCCGCTCTGGGCCCGGGTCTAAAGAAGACTTTCGGTGATAGAATGTGGACCACGAGCTTTCATCAGTCCCATATGTAGACGTCGACTGATGGATGCGATGGGGTGCTGCTGCTTATTGTTTTTGGTTTTGCTTGTCCCGGGTCCTGTCCTCATGAGACCGAAAGCTTGTTAAGGCCTCTCCATATCCTTCATATGCTTTGTGAGATTTTTGCCAGAGAGCAGTAGGTCTGGCTCAGTGGCTGGGGTTTTGCACAACCCCGCAAATTTAGGATTTTATGGCAGGTCTTATGATTTGTTTACGAAGGTTGTGGTCATCTCCATATTGGTCCATGGAACGAGCAAACGATGTGATGGCTGACGTCAGGAGCTCTAGGACCGCTGCAGTTTTAGCTCCTGGTTCCGAATATTTGCCCCAACGTGCCCCCACTTTTGGCTGTTTACAGCCGGCACTTTAAGGGAGTCACAGTTCTCTGGAGCTGCATACCTCATTGACCACCTCTCCTGTAGGGCCTTGAACAGCCTCCTGCATGTGGGGTTGCCACATAGCGGTCCACCACACCTAGCAGCTCTTCCTGTTCCTGCACCCCTTGCATACTCCTGAGATCTTCAGCCATCGTCCCCTCTTCTTGACCAGCCCAGTCCTGGTCACCAAAGCTACCCTCGGGTAAGGAGGAAGCAATGGACAGTGCAGAAGACACTGTGGAGGGAGTGCCTGAACTCCCCCCTGCGAGAGCGCCCTTCACAAAGCGCGTCTCGCTGAAGCTCCTGCTCCAGGAGCCGCTCCAGCAGCTCAGGCGGCTGTCTCTCCCCCGGGCGGGTGGAGAGACGTCCCCGTCCAACAAGTCGGAAGCCACTGGCCGGACGCCTCTTCCGAGGCTTTACTTCCAGCCCGCTGCTCAGGTACTAGCGGGCTGGGCTCGGACGCGGTGTCGGGGACTAGCGGAGGCCGGGTAAGCGGTCCTGCCGCCTTGTTGCTGCCCCCCCCCCCCCCCCCCCACTCTTCCATGGCTTGGGGAACAGTTTTATTCTAGAGCCTTTCTTCTCTGCCTGAAAGCAGAAGGCTCCTCCTGTGAAAGAAAAACCCGACCTCAGAGTTCACCTGACGGTCCGTTTCTTTCACCCCGTAGCGGGAGCGCCTGACTCCCCCAGAGACTAAGGGGGGGCCGCTTGCATCTGGACTGGCACCGGCGCAGCACCCTGTCTGTGGACCGCAGCGTGTGCGGCTCTGGTGGTGTCTCTCCCCCTTCCGTGAGCGGAACGCTCCTTGCCCGGAGTCCAACGGGGGCCGCTTGCGTCTGCTGCTTTGCTCCACCTGGTGCAACAAACAGACGCGAGTCGCTGGTTAAACTGAAGGTAAGTACTTACCTAAAGCTTCCTCTTTCGGGCTTGTAGCGGGAGTGCCTGACTCCCGCCTGCCGCTGTTGCCTGCTGAAACGTAATGCCGCGCATGCGTGCTGAGCAGGTTCTTCACGGAATCACTCACGTGACTCCGAAGTAAAATTAACTGTATGGCAGCAACACTACCACTGCACACTTGTGTCACTTCGGAAATTTGATCAGTTATTTCCAGTCATGATCTTCTCTTGAGCCCATGGTGTTTTGCATACTTGAGATATTATTCAAGGACATTTATCTTGTTTAAACCTTGTGTTTTGCAAATTTACACCAATAAGGTGATGTTATTCCTATGTTGACTGGGCAATTAGTTTGGGCAGTTAGAACCCAAATACATTTAACAAGGAAATGCAGATGCCCGTTTAAAAAAATAAGAGACAAAGTGCTGGAGAAACTCTGCAGGACAGGCAGTATCTCTGATGTGCATGGATGGATGGTGTTTCTGGTCGGGAGCATGCTACAGAATGATTGTGGTAAGGAGAAGGAGGTGGTGGGAGAACAAAGCTGGAAGAGAGGAGGAGCAAGAAAGTGACTGCCAAGTAATAGGTGGATAGACACAAAATGCTGGAATAACTCAGCAGGACAGGCAGCATCTCTGGAGAGAAGGAATGGGTGACGTTTTGGGTTGAGACCCTACAGGTGAAGGGTGGGAGGGGGGGGGGGGGGGGTTGATTAGCAAATTGTTGCACAGAAGCCATAGATGAAAGAATCTAACTTCTTACGGAGAATGCAGTCATCAGTTCCTACCATCCTTCATCTCCTGGTAATCTGGACCAACTGTACTCCGAAATAAGCTTCCTTCCTTCATTACTCTTTCTCCTTCTCTTCTCCCCCTCCCCTTCTAAATCAATCCATTTTACTGCTGAATAAAATCATGTTCAAATCTCGAATGAGATTTTAGTCCCGTCTTGAGGGAGTGCTGTACTGTTGTAGGTTCCCATAAAATCAGGCCTTCAAAAATGGACATAAAGATACATTGGCATATTTCAAAAGAATGCAGAGAGAATTTCCACTTTTAAGTCCAACAGCTGTTCTATCCACAATTCTCACTGCACAAATGGCTTTGCCTTCAACATCACAGCTATCTGATTCATTGCTAAACAGATGATGGGCATCTTCGGTGTAAATTATACACCATGGATTGAGATAATGTGAGAATTTATTTCATGCATGCTAAACTTTCAGAATAGTGCATTATGAATAGTTTTCACCGGCAGCAGAGCGGTGATACCTGAGGTACAAAAACGACTGGGGAGAGATTATTGACAATCAGGCAAAGTGCAATTTTGTGTTCCGTGAAGCATACGTTTATACATCATAAACTTCAGTACTGCAGCTCACTTCAGACACCAAGCAGTGAATGACGGAAAGTCATTACAGACCATGAATGTACATGGGAAGTTGAACACAGAGACCCGAGATGATGATGATGATGATGATGATGATGATGGTGATGATGATGGTGATGGTGATGGTGATGTTGACAGGATTTGAGTGTGTTGCTCCAGCTCAGACAGGTTGAATCCACTTTCAATAGCTGGGGAATAGTGCACTGGGATAGTGTGCTGCCAACATCAGATAGGAAAGTGTTCAAGAAGGAACTGCAGATGCTGGAAGATCGAAGGTACACAAAATTGCTGGAGAAACTCAGCGGGTGCAGCAGCATTTATGGAGCGAAGAAAATAGGCGACGTTTCAGGCCTAAACCCTTCTTCAGACTGATGGGGGGTGGGAGGGGAGAAGGAAGGAAAAAGGGGAGGAGGAGGAGCCCGAGGGCGGGGGGATGGGAGGAGACAGCTCGAGGGTTAAGGAAGGGGAGAAGCAAGAAATGCAACACCTGTCCCTTCACCTCCCCCCTCGACTCCATTCAAGGTCCCAAGCAGTCGTTCCAGGTGCGACAAAGGTTCACCTGTATCTCCTCCAACCTCATCTACTGCATCCGCTGCTCTAGACGTCAGCTGATTTACATCGGGGAGACTAAGCGGCGGTTGGGCGATCGTTTCGCTGAACACCTCCGCTCAGTCCGCTATAACCTACCTGACCTCCCGGTGGCTCAGCACTTCAACTCCCCCTCCCATTCCCTATCTGACCTCTCTGTCCTGGGTCTCCTCCATTGCCAGAGTGAGCAACAGCGGAAATGGGAGGAACAGCACCTCATATTCCACCTGGGCAGCTTGCATCCTGATGGTATGAATGTTGAATTCTCCCAATTTTGTTAGCCCTTGCCGTCTCCTCCCCTTCCTTAACCCTTGAGCTGTCTCCTCCCATCCCCCCGCCCTCGGGCTCCTCCTCCTCCCCTTTTTCCTTCCTTCTCCCCTCCCACCCCCCATCAGTCTGAAGAAGGGTTTTGGCCCGAAACGTCGCCTATTTTCTTCGCTCCATAGATGCTGCTGCACCCGCCGAGTTTCTCCAGCAATTTTGTGTACATCAGATAGGAAAGTGTGGATGGTTAAAGATGTCCCTTATTGATATCTGGATTATATTGAGATCTGGATTACATCTACGTTTCGTTGCATCAGAGCTGCCGGGAGTGAGGGAGGAGGGCATTCAACAGACATGGAGTGGGACTGAAGAGACAAGGATTTCCCCCCCCCCCCCCCCCCCCCTGGCAGCTAGAGAGGGGGTTGGAGGATGGAAGTTGTGCACAGCAACAAATGAAAGGTCAGGGGAAGCCACTGAGAGCATAGAGGTGACTGATGATTGGGGCAGGTGGTAAGGATGGGACTGGAATAATGGAGGAAGTTAGGAGAAGGATGAAGAGATGGATTTACTGAAGTAGGGAGACTGAGACAGGCAGAGCAAGAAAAATAGTGCATGCAGGATTGTGTCTCTACATGTGTGTGCTGAAGGAGCGTGTTTGTGTACATGTGTGCACATGCGCAAAAGGGCTACAATGCACTTGGTTGTAGGAAAGATATATAGATGTATGAATATAAATATTGATACTGTATGTGTTCATGTTTATGTTCATGCGCATGTGTTCGTGCTTATAACCATATAACATATAACAATTATAGCACGGAAACAGGCCATCTCGACCCTTCTAGTCCGTGCCGAACACATAATCTCCCCTAGTCCCATATACCTGCGCTCAGACCATAACCCTCCATTCCCTTCCCATCCATATAACTATCCAATTTATTTTTAAATTATAAAAACGAAATTTATAAATAGCGAAAACACTAGCCAGTAGATTAAGCAGGTACGTTAGTAGATTAATAAATGGAGATCAAACAGGATTTATACCTAAGAGACATTCATTTAATAATTTGAGACGTTTGCTTAACATAATGCACTCACATAAACCTCACGACCAAGAGTTATCTATTATCTCACTGGATGCAGAAAAAGCGTTTGATCAAGTAGAATGGGATTATATGATTAAAGTATTGCAAAAATTCCAATTGGGAGAAAACTTTATCGCATGGATAAAACTATTATATAACAAACCTACGGCTAGAATATTAACTAATAATATCTTATCCTCGAAATTTGAACTATCAAGGGGCAATAGACAAGGATGCTCATTATCACCCGCTGCTATTTGCTTTGATAATTGAACCCCTTGCTGAAAAAATAAGAACTCATCCGGATATTTATGGTTATAATACAAAATACTCAAAAAATAAAATATCCCTATATGCCGATGATGTACTACTGTACATCACAAAACCACAAATTAGTATACCAAACATATTAAACTTAATAGAGGACTTTGGATCCTTTTCAGGATATAGAATAAATTGGAACAAAAGTGAAATTATGTCGATAAAACCAAAAGACTCAACACAGCTTCGGAAATTTCCCTTTAAAATAGCCACAGAAAAATTCAAATATTTGGGAATTGAAATTACTAGAAATTACCAGGATATGTTTAAAGCCAATTATAATCCTTTACTCAAGAAATTGAATAATCTGATTAAATTCTGGAAAACACTTCCGATGTCCTTAATAGGCAGAATAAATGCTATTAAAATGGTTTTCTTACCACAAATTCTATACCTATTTCAATCAATACCTATATACCTCCCAAAAAAGTTTTTCAAAAAATTGGACTCAGACATTACAAATTTTATATGGGATTATAAATCCCATAGAATACAAATAGCACACCTTAATAAACGAAAAGAGCTGGGGGGTCTAGCGCTCCCTAATTTTATGTATTATAACTGGGCAGTAAATATTAAAAATATGATTCACCTGCTGGACAATTCTGCACAGCAGGCGGACTGGATGGTAATGGAAAAAGGGGACTGCTCCCCGAGTAATATAGGAGCGATCATCCTCTCACCAACAAATTTGAATAATAAAAATTATAATAAAAATCCAATTATACATAACACAATAAGAACATGGAAACAAATAAAACAGACTCTAAAATTAAGAAACCTATCTCTTTTAATACCAATAGTCAATAATCCATCGTTTAAACCATCAATCATAGACAAATCATTTATACAATGGGAAAGAATGGGAATTAAAACGCTCGAAGATCTGTATGAATTAGGGAATTTACTGTCATTTCAACAACTACAACTGAAATATAATTTGAAAAATAACCAATATTTTAAATATCTTCAAATCTGTGATTATTTGAAAAAATACACAAAAGACTATCATAATATGGCTTCCGACTTATTGGATGAAGCAATGAAGACCAAGGCGGAATCAGCTAATTTAATATCGTACTTATATAACATCATTTTAAACATAGAAATACCCACAACAGATGGAATTAGAAAAGATTGGGAACAAGAATTAGCTATAAAAATCTCAAAAGGGACCTGGGATAATCATTTACTACAGGTGCATAAATGTTCGATCAACGTACGGCATACGCTCATCCAATTTAAAACATTACATAGATTATATTATTCAAAAACTAAATTAAATAAAATCTTCCCTAATGTTTCACCAATCTGTGATAAATGCCTATGTCAAGAAGCTACCATAGCGCACTCTTTTGTTTTTTTTGTACAAAAACCCAAAAATTCTGGTATGAAATATTTGATATTTTTTCAAAATTGATCAAAATAAAACTGGTACCAAAACCAGAATGGATTATCTTCGGAATATCGGAAGATAACCCTGAATTAAACGTGTTTCAGAAGAATTTATTTAATTACGGGCTAATAATGGGAAAAAAGCTTATACTTAAATTCTGGAAAAATGCGCCGACACCAACAATAAAAATGTGGATATCAAATATGTTTGAAACATTACACCTGGAAGAGATGAGATTCCTCCTAGCAGGTAAAGCAGACCAATTTCAAAAGACGTGGTCTATGTTTCTGGACCTATTACAAGTATGAGGTGCAATAGTAATCTAAAAAAAAACAAATATATAAATAAGCGGAATCAGGACCTGGTAACGGGAGGTAAAATAACAAAAACAGACTTGGTTGGTAGTCCCCTCTCTGCGGAGTTTAATGTTATAATAGAGCGATTGTTTCTACTTTCTCCTTCTTTTCTTTCTAGGGTCTATTTTCTCACTTTACTTCCTTCTCTAACTTCTTTCCTAAGGGGCTTTCTTTTCCTTACACTCTCGCACTGCACGATTCTCTTGCACTTTCTTTACTTTCCTAACTTCTACTTTTTTTCTTAAAGCTCTAAAAAAAAAAAAAAAATGAAGCGGTATAAAAAATGTATCAAGATATATGTGTTGTGTAGAAGTGTAATTTACCGTACTTCTAATAAAAAATAAAAAAAAAAAAAATAAAAAAATAAAATAAATTATAAAAACGAACCTGCCTCCACCACCTTCACTGGAAGCTCATTCCACACAGCTACCACTCTATGAGTAAAGAAGTTCCCCCTCATGTTACCCCTAAACTTCAGTCCCTTAATTCTCATGTCATGTCCCCTTGTTTGAATCTTCCCTACTCTCAGTGGGAAAAGCTTTTCCACGTCAACTTATCTAAGCATGTGTGTGGGCATCGCACAGATGGATTTAGCAGGTATGTAACCTACAATCAACCTACAACCTTCCTGCCATTAGATTAAGTCCTCAACCTGTCATGGCTATGTGGTAATAGGTTTAGGTTTAGTTTTATTATTTCCAAGTGTATCGAGGTACAGTAAAACACTTTGGGGTTTTTTCATGCTATCCAAACAGCTATGATATCATATCATATCATATCATATCATCTATAATTACTAAACGTCTGATCTTGACCACTTTCTGTAGTTCTATATAGTGATTTGAGAAAAAACGCTGCCAATTGCGGCTGTGATTTTTGGCCATCTTATTCAGAGTCCCCCTCCGCTGTGCAGGACAAGAGGATTTTTCCCATCGATGAAAAATAAAAGAGTTATTAGTGTTTAAAAAATATTGAGATACTCTCTCCTGAAGGCCACGCCCCTTCCAGAGGGACTATAATACTCAGAAGTGTTGAGTGCATCAGTCAGTGTCTGCAAGATGGGAGAAGCGAGATGGTCTCATCTCTCAGTCTGATCTGTGAATAACACCGAACACATGTCTACAAAACTGTGAGTGGTTTTACTGACCTGTCAGTACTCTTAATGTGGTTTGAAAATATAGTTTTGAAATGCTAAAGCTGTGGTGCCTTTGGTTTAGAAATGCTAGAGCTATGTTGCCTTTGTTTTGAAAATGCTAAAGTTGCCTTGCCTAATTAAAGTTGCCTTGCCTAATTAAAGTTGCCTTGCGTAATTAAAGTTGCCTTGCCTAATTGATGTTGCCTTGCCTAATTAAAGTTGCCTTGCCTTCTATATAATTAAAAGTCTAATCTTGACCACTTGTTTGTGCTTTATATTGATTTTAGAAAAAACGCTACCAGGTACGGCTGTGATTTTTGCCGATCTTACTCAGAGTTCCCCCTTCCCATCATCAGGTGGCGAGCATTTTTTCCATCAATGAAAAATAAAAGAGTGATTAGTGTTTAAAAATTGTTGAGATTCTCTCTCCTATCAATCATGCCATGAAGGCTACGCCCCTTCTTGTGGGAGAAGGGAGGGACTATAAAAGACAGACGTGTGGGCGTGGCTCAGTCTCTGCAAGATGGAGGAGGGAGAGGTCATGACTCGCTGTCTTTAGTGGCCTTGCACCCTGCTTGAAATGGTATGAAACTGCACTTGAATTTGGTGGCCTTGCATCCTGCTAGAAGTGGGAAGAAACTGCACTTGAATTTGGTGGCCTTGCACCTGCCTTAAATGGAATTTCAAGGAATAGCCGTGAGTCAACTGCCAGCCCACCAGCCGTGAGTGAGTGAGGTGCCTGCCCCACAGGATTGAGTGACTGAGCCGCCAGCCCAAGAATCCATTCGGCCCACAATAGTAAGTACGTTTTATTTTTGTCCATACTAGCCCTCTGGAAACCAGTCCCTTCAGCCCACAACACCCATACTAGCAATCCAGAAAGCACCCCCACCCCCCCACTGGCCACCAATATTGCTATTGGTGGAGAGGTTGGATATTGCATTCGGGGACCAGCCCTCCTGTGTGATGCTGGGACCCAATGGGTCCCACTTACATAGAAACATAGAAACATAGAAACATAGAAACTAGGTGTAGTAGTAGGCCATTCAGCACTTAGTCCAGTATATACTAAAACTCTAATCTTGTATGTATATATGTGTGTTATTACATTTTCGTGAAAAAACTACGCGGTAACGATAAAATATTTACATATTCCGTTTGACATTTTCCCCGTTGAGCCCAAAATCACCTTATCTGAACACCCGTTCAGATAAGGTTAGTGTGTGTGTGGTGGGTGGTTAGTGTGCGTGTGTGACGACACAGCCCGCAGAGAGTGGAGACATCACACAGCAGCGTAGCGTTCCCAGGACCACAGACAATGTCCTCCAACTGCAGCCTCGAATCTGCCGCGTGATAGGCAGCCACTTCCTCGTCCACCAGCTGTGCGGCTGCCAGGGCAGAATAATCAATACACTTGCCCACCTGGAGAATGGCGTGGACCGCGGGTTGCGATAAGGCGTCAGCCACCCTGTTGTACTTGCAGATTGAGGTGGACATGCGGGCGCATAATCCCGGCTACCGCCGGCAAGAAGCGGTGATAAAATGCGCCCATCCCCACAAATTCCTTCAGGCACTTAACGGTGGTTGGACGAGGAACCGGTAGACAGCGTCCACCCTGGCCGGAAGAGATACCACCCCTTGTGGAGTTATGCGGTGGCTGAGGAAGGCGATGGACATCACCCCAAAACGGCACTTGGCCGACTTGGGCCAACCCGTAATTGCTGCGGCGCTGACGCAGCTGACGGAGGTGGAAACAGTGCTCCTGTCGCGAGCGGCTGGCCACGAGTATGTCGTCCAAGTAGATGAATATGAAGTCCAGGCCACGGTGCACATGGTCCATAAGCCGTTGGAAGATCTGCGCAGCGTTCTTCAACCCGAACGGCATCCACATAAATTCAAACAGCCCAAACGGTGTAATAACGGCTGTCTTAGGGATATCGTCGGGGTGGACCGGAATCTGTTGTACCTGCCCACCTTGGAGAACACCGATGCTCCAGCCAGATGGGCATTGAAGTCCTGAATGTGCGGGACCAGGTACCTGTGGGCGACGGTTGCATCATTCAAGCGACGATAATCCCCACACGGTCGCCAACCCCCGCCCGCCTTGGAGACCATGAGGAGCAATGACGCCATGGGCTATCGGAGGGGCGCACAATGCCCATCGACTCCATTAGGTGGAACTCCTCCCGAGTTAGAAGGGGCTTCTCTGGCGCGAGATGACGAGCCCGGGCGTGAACGGTTTGGCCGGTAGTAGGAATGTGGTGCTCCACCCCGTGCTTGGGGGAGGGAGGAGCAGAAGTGGGGTTCAAGGATGCCCGGGAAATCTGCCAGGATGCACGCGAAAGTCGCATCCGTGGACAAAAGGGGGCCATCAGGGCGTGCAACCGGGTCACCAACGCGGGGGGAGACCGGCTCCAGCATGATGGAGTGCATCAGGTGCTGCCGCTTGACATCCATGAGGAGTGTATGCGCTCAAAGGAAGTCGGCGCCCAGCAACAGCTGTAAAACGTTGGCGATGACAAACACCCATGAAAAGCAGCTATGGCCGAAGTCGAGGGAGATGATGCTGACCCCGTAAGTACGAATAGGGCTTCCATTCGCCAGACTGAGGAGGGAGCCGCGTTTGCCTACATGGATGTCAGCGATGGACGGAGGCAGCACATTCACCTCTGCCCTGGTGTTCACGAGGAACCGACCCCCGGTGCAGCAATCCCAGGAGAACAGGATATGGCCAGCCGGCCGCCGAAGGAATCACTGATCGCTGGCCCCTGCGTTTCCTGGGAATGCACAGGGCAGACGACTTTGCCTGGAGGACGATTTTGCCATGGAGTTAGTCCAGAAGCGGCTGAGACGCGGTCAATAGAGGCCCTGACCTGCTCTGCACTTCCTGACACTGCAAGAAGGATGGCCGGCACTTCAAGGTCCCGCTGATGGGTCATCCACAGCTGGTCAGCGCACTCAGCCAACACCTGCGTGTACATGAAGGGATCACTGGCGAGCTTCAGGCGGATGTTGGTCTGGGGCTGCTGAAGGTAGGCGGCTTAAACAAAAAAACGGGCTTGTGGTCACCCATAATGGCGAGCATGTCCTCTAGGAAGGACGACGGCCGGCGGTCACCAAGGCCGTCCATGCGCAGGATCCGAGTTGCCCGCCTGGTCAAGGCCGATGACGATGTAATAGGTTTCATCGATCGTCACACCCCACAGAGCAAACTGTTCTTCTGCTGCTGGAACCAGATATAGAAACATAGAAACATAGAAATTAGGTGCAGGAGTAGGCCATTCGGCCCTTCGAGCCTGCACCACCGTTCAATATGATCATGGCTGATCATCCAACTCAGTATCCCGTACCTGCTTTCTCTCCATACCCTCTGATCCCCTTAGCCACAAGGGCCACATCTAACTCCCTCTTAAATATAGCCAATGAACTGGCCTTGACTACCCTCTGTGGCAGAGAGTTCCAGAGATTCACCACTCTCTGTGTGAAAAAAGTTTTTCTCATCTCGGTTTTAAAGGATTTCCCCCTTATCCTTAAGCTGTGACCCCTTGTCCTGGACTTCCCCAACATCGGGAACAATCTTCCTGCATCTAGCCTGTCCAACCCCTTAAGAATTTTGTAAGTTTCTATAAGATCCCCTCTCAATCTCCTAAATTCTAGAGAGTGTAAACCAAGTCTATCCAGTCTTTCTTCATAAGACAGTCCTGACATCCCAGGAATCAGTCTGGTGAACCTTCTCTGCACTCCCTCTATGGCAATAATGTCCTTCCTCAGATTTGGAGACCAAAACTGTACGCAATGCTCCAGGTGTGGTCTCACCAAGACCCTGTGCAACTGCAGTAGAACCTCCCTGCTCCTATACTCAAATCCTTTTGCTATGAAAGCCAACATACCATTCGCTTTCTTCACTGCTCTTCGGTCCACAAAGTTGGGAGCTTCAGCCCGACGGCGTGGAGGTCGGCGGGACCGGGTTGTATATCGATTCTGATCCATCACGACGCATGATGAACGTCGGGGTCACCAATGTAGTGACCTGGACGTGGTCAGAAAAAGGTTAGACGTCAGGCAGGTTCAAAGGTTCTTTAATGATAGTTGTAAGCATCCACTCATGATTTCCATCGAAGGGAAAAAAACAACTTCCAGAAAATCCATGGACAGAAAACGGAAGCCTGTGGGCAGTCCCTCGTCCTTGTCCCTCAAGTGCCAAGGGGGACGACCCAAGGTGTGGCCTAATATCACGGACATGCACCAACTCCGAAGTTCTAACTACAAGAATTTGAATTCTAGCTTACAGGCAGAACTTCAATATTAAATACTGTATTTAGAAATTTGACTCTGCAAATCTGGACTCGTTCTCGAACTCCTAGTTTTAGTGCATACCCCCTCCTCATACGCAGGCACTCGCATCAAACTAAAATTGCCCAATTAAATTATTGAATGGACTAGAGTATTCTCAGCCAAGCTATACTATGTCCACTGAGCCCAGTACCTTTACGAGGTTCCTCGTCCGTGAGGGGCTCAGACACCTTCACGCAGACACTCCTATCTGCTGGGCACTGGGGGTTCAGTGCCTAGACTCTTCGTGCTGGCATAGAAACATAGAAAATAGGTGCAGGAAGAGGCCATTTGGCCCTTTGAGCCAGCACCGCCATTCATTGTGATCATGGCTGATTGTCCCCTATCAATAACTCACACCTGCCTTCTCCCCATATCCCTTGAATCCACTAGCCCCTAGAGTTCTATCTTATGCCCATGTCCCACTTAGGAAAACTGAACAGAAACCTCTGGAGACTTTGCGCCCCACCCAAGGTTTCCGTGCGGTTCCCGGAGGTTGCAGGAGGTTGCAGGTAGTGGAAGCAGGTAGGGAGGCTGACAAAAACCTCCGGGAACTGCACGGAAACCTTGGGTGGGGCACAAAGTCTCCAGATGTTTCCGTTCAGGTTTCCAAAGTGGGGCAGGGGCATAACTCGCTCATAAATCCATCCAGTGATTTGGCCTCCATTGCTTTCTATGGCAGGGAATTCCATAAATTCACAAATCTCCGGGTGAAAAAGTTTTTTCTCACCTCAGTCTTAAATGACCTCTCATTTATTCTGTGGCCCCTGGTTCTGGACTCGCCCAACATTGGGAACATTTAATGAAATTAACTTATTTTTAATTAGGTTCCATGCTAGATTTAGCTTTAATGTCCAAATGTTGTTATTCAAATAGTTCCATTTGCACCATTGATCAGTTTGCTTGGGAAAAACTTGGAAAATGGGCGGCTACTGTTATGCAGCTGGTAGAGCTACTGCCTCACAGCGTCAAAGATTGGGGTTCGATCCTGACCTCAGGTCCTGTCTGTGTGGACTTTGCATGTTCTCCCAATGACTGCATTGGTTTTGTCTGGATGCTCCAGTTTCCACGTATATCCCAAAGATGTGCTAGTTTGTAGGTTAATTGCCCTCAGTAAATTGCCCCTAATATACAGGGAGTGGATGTGAAAGTGAGATAATGTAGAACCAGTGAGAATGGGTGATTGATAGTCATCATGGATTTGATGAGTTGAAGGGCCTGTTTCTATGCTGTATTTCTAAACTAAACTTACCGTCAAAATCTGCTTGTCTATTTTTGCCACTGACAACAAGCTTCAATTGGTGCGGGGGTGGGGTGTCGAATGGGATAGTGGAGGATGGAGTTAAAGGGAAAGGGTTTCTTAAATGTGTGAGCGTAGAGACACAGGGGTGTGAAATGAGGGTAGAATCAATAGGTAACAAGATGAAAAGTAAAAGTGGCAGGCCGGCAAATCCAGGGTAAAAATCCAAAAAGGGCCACTTTTCAGCACAATAGTATAAGGGGTAAGAGTGTTGTAAAAACAAGCCTGAAGGCTTTGTGTCTCAATGCAAGGAGCACTCGTAGTGAGGTGGATGAGTTGAATGTGCAGATAGCTATTAATGACTATGGTATATTTGGGATCATGGAGACATGGCTCCAGGGTGAGCAAGGCTGGGAGCTGAACATCCAGGGATATTCAATATTCAGGAGGGATAGACAGAAAGGGAAAGGAGGTGGGGTAGCGTTGCTGATTAGGGAGCAGACTAACGCAATAGAAAGGAAGGACATTAGCTTTGAGGATGTGGAATTTATATGGGTAGAGCTGCGAAACAATAAGGGGCAGAAAACGCTAGTGGGAATTGTGTACAGGCCACCTAACAGTAGTAGTGGAGTTGGATCAAACAGGAAATTAGCAATGAGTGCAACAAAGGTAAAACAGTTACAATGGGTGACTTCAATCTACATATAGATTGGGTGAATCAAATTGGCAAGGGTGCTGAGGAAGAGGATTTCTTGGAATGTATGCGGGATAGTTTTCTAAACCAACATGTAGAAGAACCAACGAGAGAGCAGGCTATTCTAGACTGGGTATCGAGTAATGAGGAAGGGTTAGTTAGCAGTCTTGTTGTGCGTGGACCCTTGGGCAATAGTGACCATAATATGGTTGAGTTCTTCATTAGGATGGAGAGTGACATCGTTAATTCAGAAACAAGGGTCCAGAACTTAAAAAAAGGTAACTTTGAGGGTATGAGACGTGAATTGGCCAAGATAGATTGATTCTTAATGGGTTGACAGTGGATATGCAATGGAAGGCATCTAAAGACTGCATGGATGAACTACAACAATTGTTCATCCCAGTTTGGCAAAAAAATAAATCAGGGAAAGTATTGCATCCGTGGATAACAAGGGAAATCAGGGATAGTATCAAAACAAAAGATGAAGCGTACAAATTAGTCAGAAAAAGCAGCCTACCAGAGGACTGGGAGAAATTCAGAGACCAGCAGAGGAGGACAAAGGACTTAATTAGGAAAGGGAAAATAGATTATGAAGGAAAACTGGCAAGGAACATAAAAACTGACTGCAAAGGTTTTTATAGATATGTGAAGAGAAAAATATTAGTTAAAACAAATGTAGGTCCCTTGCAGTCAGAAACAGGTGAATTGATCATGGGGAACAAAGACATGGCAGACCAATTGAATAACTACTTTGGTTCTGTCTTCACTAAGGAAGACATAAATAATCTGCCGGAAATAGCAGGAGACCGGGGGTCAAATGAGATTGAGGAACTGAGTGAAATCCAGGTTAGCCGGGAAGTGGTGTTAGGTAAATTGAATGGATGGATTAAAGGCCGATAAATCCACAGGGCCAGATAGGCTGCATCTCAGAGTACTTAAGAAAGTAGCCCCAGAAATAGTGGATGCATTAGTGATAATTTTTCAAAACTCTTTAGATTCTGGAGTAGTTCCTGAGGATTGGAGGGAAGCTAATGTAACCCCACTTTTTAAAAAGGGAGAGAGAGAGAAAATGGGGAATTACAGACCAGTTAGTCTAACATCGGTAGTAGGGAAACTGCTAGAGGCAGTTATTAAAGATGGGATAGCAGCACATTTGGAAAGTGGTGAAATCATTGAACAAAGTAGGTATGAATTTATGAAAGGTAAATCATGTCTGACGAATCTTATAGACTTTTTCGAGGATGTAACTACAATACAATACAATATAGTTTATTTGTCACATTGCACATAAAGTGCAAGTGAAATGAATATGTCAGCAGCGGTACAATGATAAAGAACACACACAAAAACACAATAAAAATTTAACATGAACATCCACCACAGCATTCATCACTGTGGTGGAAGGCACACAATTTGGCCAGTCCAGGCACTCCATTTTCCCCCATGGTCGGGACCTCAACCCTCCGCAGCCGTTGCTGCGGGCGTCCAGATGGTAAAAGGACAAGGTACAAGTCCAGGTAAGTCCAGAGTTGGCTCTTCCCCACTGGAGACCGCGGCTTTAAGTTGGTGTAGGCCGCAGGCCGGCGATCGAGATTTAAAGTTTAAAGTTCCTGCCGCGCCTCAGCCAGAAGCACTGCAGACCGCAGGGCCAGCGGTTGAAGCTCCCCTCCAGGGGTGATGGTAAGTCACCACCGCACCCACGGTAGAAGTTGGCTGAGGGCCGGCAGTGATGGCTTCTTCTTCCCCCGGGTCCCCCATGAGGGATCCCCAGCTGTAGACGCCGCACCAGCTGGAGCTGTGCAGACCGCTCGCGGCTTCAGGCTGCCGGCTGCCCCCGCCAGCAAAACGGAGCACTCCCCTCCAGCGAACCCCAATGAGGGCTCACCCGCTCCACGCCGAGAGTCCACGCTGCGCCCGCCGCTGAAGCCCCAGGTGCGTCTCCGGGAAAGGCCGCGCCGATCCTTGCTGTTAGGCCACGGGGGAGGCGACCTGGAAAAAGTCGTCTCTCCATCGAGGAGGCGGCCAAAACGGTTTCCCCCCCCCCCTCCCCCACACCACCTCCCCACACAAAACACACAAAGAAACGTTAAAAACGTACTTAAAAACATACAAAAAAATTTAAAAAAGTTGATAAAACTAACGCGGTGCTGATAGGGCTGCCGCCATTGCAACGCCCCCACCGATATCACCTAGTAGAGTGGATAAGGGAGAACCAGTGGATGTGTTATATCTGGACTTTCAGAAGGCTTTCGACAAGGTCCCACATAAGAGATTAGTATACAAACAAAAAGCACACAGTTTTGGGGGATCAAAATTGATGTGGATAGAGAACTGGCTGGCAGACAGGAAGCAAAGAGTAGGAGTAAACGGGTCCTTTTCACAATGGCAGGCAGTGACTAGTGGAGTACAGCAAGGCTCAGTTCTGGGACCCCAGCTATTTACGATATATATTAATGATTTGGACGAGGGAATTGAATGCAACATCTCCAAGTTTGCGGATGACACAAAGCTGGGGGGCAGTGTTAGCTGTGAGGAGGATGCTAGGAGGCTGCAAGGTGACTTGGATAGGCTGGGCGAGTTGGAAAATGCATGGCAGATGCAGTATAATGTGGATAAATGTGAGGTTATCCACTTTGGTGGTAAAAACAGGAAAGTAGATTATTATCTGAATGGTGGCCGATTAGGAATGGGGGACCTGCAACGAGACCTGGGTGTCATGGTACACCAGTCATTGAAAGTAGGCATGCAAGTGCAGCAGGCAGTGAAGAAAGCGAATGGTATGTTAGCATTCGTAGCAAAAGGATTTGAGTATAGGATCAGGGAGGTTCTACTGCAGTTGTACAGGGTCTTGGTGAGACCACACCTGGAGTATTGCGTACAGTTTTGGTCTCCTAATCTGAGGAAAGACATTCTTGCCATAGAGGGAGTGCAGAGAAGGTTCATCAGACTGATTCCTTATTGTTTTGCTCAGAGACAATTCACACTGGAATCAGAAACTGTGCACAAACTGTAACTTTGGATTAGACAGAGACCAAATGACAAAGTGGAAGTGGTAGCATGGGGTGATAACTGAGCTTGAACATGGATATAGCTCGGGAATATGACTGCAAGCAAAAACTAGTGAGAATGATGAGAGATATAAGTGGAGTTGTTTCCACAACGGAGATATTTCTGGATTTGTGAGGAGTTCTCCAACAACAGACAGGACAGGAGCTATTCCTGGGGCTGTGACTGTCAGCAGATGTTCCTGAGATTAAAATATCCCATGCATTGCAATTTATACATTCAATGTTCAATAGCTCCTTGCAACCCGTTTGTTGTGCCCTTAGACATGTCTTTTTCTGTGCAAAATTTAAAAATATACAAATGAGCCAATTCTTCTATAACCTATTACAGTTTGCTGGTTGTATTTTGTGTCTTTTCCTAGCCATTCTAGATTTGGGAAGGTAGAATAATATATACTTATTGGCCAATGGCATCAGCTTAACCCCTGAACAGATATAATGAGCTATTAACTCAGGAAAGAATTTTAGAAATGGTAGTCACATTTTATCAGTTACATGTTTATAGGATATGGCATATAGTCGTATTTGCAGTGCTAAACTATGGTATAAATCTGAATGCTACATTCTTTGATCTCTCCTAAAGGGCCTATCCCCCGGCATGCGACCTGCATGTGGCAAGCGTGAACAAACCGGAAGCAGGGACCGGGTGGGGGCCGCGCGGAGGTTGAGTGATCCCCGTACAGGGCCGGTCCCACCAGCATGCGCCTGCATGTGGCGAGAGCGACCAAACCGGAAGCGGGGGCCGCGCGGAGGTCGAGTGAGTGATGGCGAAGTTCGAGCGAAGTCCGTGGGAAGTTCACGAATTACGTACGGCGTCAAGATGCTGTGTACAGCATCAAGACGTTGCTCACGCCCGTCGTGGTGGCTGCGGGGCGTCTGCGGGCCAGCAGACCGTTGCCGTGCAGAATTTTTGAACACGGTCAGTTTTTCAGAGCCCCGCGCGATGTCGGGACCAGCTCCGCACAACTCCATACGGCGCCGGCGATCGAAGTGGGGCCGGCCCCGCGAGGCCGTACGGCTCAAGCGACCACGTTAGGTCACGCTTGCCGCATGGAGTCGCATGCTCGTGGGACAGGCCCTTAACTCTCAGCGTGCCGCTGTTCACCCGCAGTAGATCCGGAGAATCGGCTGGGTGTGGGAGCCTGATCCAAGGCTCATCTCCTGATCGTCCCCGCAGACTGGGAAGTGGAAGGTGGAGGGAGTTGGTGATGTGGGCGAGTGCATGACAAAGGGCCAGGAAGGAGAAACAAGGTTCTTACCTTCTGCGCCCTTAAGGTCAGCTGTGGTAGATGCAAACCAGTGCATGAAGGCTGAATGCTGAAGGCCAGGCGAGAGAGAAACGGTTCGCTGGCAGTCTGGATGGTGATGGCTGCAATGGGTCTTCATTGCCAGCTGCAGCTGAGACTTTCAAAAAGGCACCAAAAACTGGTGACTCATACATTCTGACTCAGTGGGTTGTTTCTGTACATTCTATATTTATTCGGGGGTTGTATTTATGCATGGCAATAATTTTACTGATCTGTATTCCAAAATCAGAATTTCACTGTACCTTGGTACACATGAAAATAAAATAACTATTGGATCATATAACCATATAACAATTACAGCATGGAAACAGGTCATCTCGGCCCTTCTAGTCTGTGCCGAACACGTATTCTCCCCTAGTCCCATCTACCTGCACTCAGACCATAACCCTCCATTCCTTTCCCGTCCATATAATTATCCAATTTATTTTAAATGATAAAATCGAACCTGCCTCCACCACCTTCACTGGAAGCTCATTCCACACCGCTACCACTCTCTGAGTAAAGAAGTTCCCCCTCATGTTACCCCTAAACTTCTGTCCCTTAATTCTCAATTCATGTCCTCGTGTTTGAATCTTCCCTACTCTCAGTGGGAAAAGCTTATCCACGTCAACCACGTCTATCCCTCTCATCATTTTAAAGACCTCTATCAAGTCCCCCCTTAACCTTCTGCGCTACAAAGAATAAAGACCTAACCTGTTCAACCTTTCTCTGTAACTTAGTTGCTGAAACCCAGGCAACATTCTAGTAAATCGCCTCTGTACTTTCTCTATTTTGTTGACATCCTTCCTATAATTAGGCGACCAAAATTGTACACCATACTACAGAATTGGTCTCACCAATGCCTTGTACAATTTTAACATTACATCCCAACTTCTATACTCAATGTTCTGATTTATAAAGGCCAGCACAGCAAAATCTTTCTTTATCAACCTATCTAATTGAGATTCCAACATCAGGGAACTGTGCACAATTATTCCTAGATCCCTCTGTTCAACTGCATTCCTCAACTCACTACCATTTACCATATACGTCCTATTTTGATTTGTCCTGCCAAGATGTAGCACCTCACACTTATCAGCATTAAACTCCATCTGCCATCTTTCAGCTCACTCTTCCAACTGGCCTAAATCTCTCTGTAGACTTTGAAAATCTACTTCATTAGCCACACCACCCATCTTAGTATCATCTGCAAACTTACTAATCCAATTTACCACACCATCATTCAGACCATTGATGTACATGACAAACAACAGTGGACCCAACACAGATCCCTGTGGCACCCCACTAGTCACTGGCCTCCAACCTGACAAACAGCCATCCACCATTGCTCTCTGGCACCTCCCATTCAGCCACTGTTGAATCCATCTTGCTACTCCACCATTAATACCCAACAATTGAACCTTCTTAACCAACCTTCCATGAGGAACCTTGTCAAAGGCCTTACTGAAGTCTATATATACAACCCACTGCTTTACCCTCATCAATTTCCCGAGTAACCTCTTCAAAAAATGTTCAAGAAGATTAGTCAAACATGACCTTACTGGCACAAATCCATGTTGACTGTTCCTAACCACCACTGATGTCAAACTAACAGGTCTATAGTTGCTAGATTTACTCTTAGAATCCTTTTTAAACAATGGATCAACATGCGCCGTATGCCAATCCTCCGGCACAATTCCGTTTCTAATGACATTTGAAATATTTCTGTCATAGTCCCTGCTATTTCTACACTAACTTCCCTCAATGTCCTAGGGTATATCCTGTCCGGACCTGGAGACTTATCCACTTTTATATTTTTCAAAAGCGTCAGTACTTCCTCTTCTTTGAATCTCATAGTTTCCATAGCTACTCTACCTGTTTCCCTTACCTCACATAATTCAATATCCTTCTCTTTGGTGAATACCGAAGAAAGGAGATTGTTCAATATCTCCACCATCTCCTTTGGCTCTTTTGGATCAATGAACCATTGAATCCACATTATTAGCCTGGTCTATCTGCACATGATGATAATGAATTATTCTGGTTTACAAGAGCCTAGCAAATATATTTCACTAAACAAGTGAAAAATATTTTAAATATGTGACTTTTAAGCATATGAAATCAATCATATTTATAATCATTACCCGTATTTGAATTAAAAGATGTTCTCTCTCTTGTATATGATGATTTAAACAGTACCCAGATGGGACATTGAAGAACGAGAAGCCAAAGCCAAGAAGCGGAAGCCAAGATACCGAATGTACATCACTCCGAAAAGCCAAGATACCGAACTGACATGACGGCTAAAGGATACGAACCCGAACGGGCATGACGCCAACAGGACACAACCCCGAACAGACATGACACCGAAAGGGTACAAAGCTGAACGGACACGACGTCAAACAGACGAGATGCAGAATGGCAGAATGGAGCTTGAGCTAGCGTTTGTAAAATGGTGGCAGACTCCAAGCTCCTGCGATTGCCACAGAGACTTTTTGATGTAATGTCCGTTCGGCGTCAGATTGTTTTTCGGTTTAAAATCTGACGGGGAACGAAAATGACATTGAAAAGCCTCTGTGGCAATCACAGCAGCATGGAGTCACAGTCATGATTTTCCAAATGCATGCTCAAGCTCCCACCCTCCTGTCTCCTCCCCGGCCAGTGGTGTGATGGACGCGGGGGTCTGGACCAATCACTGACAAGGTCTCGTACAATTCCGTCCCCGGACGCGTCATATCCGTTTGGCAGCTTTTTGACGTCATGTCCGTTCTGTGTCTTACCTTTAGTCATGGTGTCCATTAGGCCTCGTATCCGATTCAGATTCAGATTCAGATTCAATTTTAATTGTCATTGTCAGTGTACAGTACAGAGACAACGAAATGCATTTAGCATCTCCCCTGAAGAGCGACATAGCAAACGATTTGAATAAAAAAAAAAATAAGTGTCCGGGGGGGGGGGGGGGGGGGGGGGGGGGGGGGGGGGGGGGGGTGGTGGGGGGGGGGGTGATTGGCAGTCACCGAGGTACGTTGTTTAGTAGAGTGACAGCGGCCGGAAAGATGCTGTTCCTCGACCTGCTGGTTCGGCAACGGAGAGACCTGTAGCGCCTCCCGGATGGTAGGAGGGGTAAACAGTCCATGGTTGGGGTGAGAGCAGTCCTTGGCGATGCTGAGCGCCCTCCGCAGACAGCGCTTGCTTTGGACAGACTCAATGGAGGGGAGCGTGGGACCGGTGATGCGTTGGGCAATTTTCCACACCCTCTGCAATGCCTTCCGGTCGGAGACAGAGCAGTTGCCATACCATACTGTGATGCAGTTGGTAAGGATGCTCTCGATGGTGCAGCGGTAGAAGTTCACCAGGATCTGAGGAGACAGATGGACCTTCTTCAGTCTCCTCAGGAAGAAGAGACGCTGATGAGCCTTCTTGATCAGAGTAGAGGTATTGTGGGTCCAAGAGAGGTCATCGGAGATGTTGACTCCCAGGAACCTGAAGCTAGAAACACGTTCCACCTCCGTCCCGTTAATGTGGATGGGGGTGTGCGTGCCGCCTCTGGACTTCCTGAAGTCTACAATGAGCTCCTTGGTCTTCTTGGAGTTAAGGGCCAGGTTGTTGTCAGCGCACCATGCTGCTAAGTGCTGGACCTCCTCCCTGTAGGCCAGCTCATCGTTGTTGCTGATGAGGCCAATCACCGTTGTATCATCTGCATACTTGATGATGGTGTTAGTACCATGTACAGGTGTGCAGTCATAGGCGAAGAGGGAGTAGAGGAGGGGGCTCAGCACACAGCCCTGAGGAACGCCGGTGTTCAGGGTGAGGGTTGAAGAGGTGTGCTTGTCTAACCTCACAGACTGGGGTCTGTTGGTTAGAAAGTCCAGTATCCAGTTGCAGAGGGAGGGGTCGATGCCCAGGTTACCGAGTTTGGTGACCAGTTTTGATGGAATAATGGTGTTGAATGCTGAGCTGTAATCGATGAACAGCATTCTTACATAAGTGTCTCTGTTGTCAAGGTGGGAGAGGGCGGAGTGAAGTGCCGTTGAGATGGCATCCTCCGTACTCCTGTTCTTGCGGTAGGCAAACTGATAGGGATCCAGTGTGGGGGGTAGGCAGCTTTTGAGGTGTGCCAGGACCAGCCTCTCGAAGCACTTGGTGATGATGGGGGGTAAGTGCAACTGGGCGGAAGTCGTTGAGGCTTGCCGCAGTGGAGTGTTTTGGCACTGGCACGATGGAGGTGGCTTTAAGGCAAGTGGGGACAACTGCTTGGGCAAGTGACAGTTTGAAGATGTCAGTCCAGACGTCTGTCAGCTGCGCAGCACAGGCACTGAGCACGCGCCCGGGGATGCCGTCAGGGCCAGCAGCCTTACGTGCATTAGTCCTACTCAGTGCCACGTACACGTCGTAGGGGGTGAGTGTGAGGGGTTGGTGATCGGCAGGTAGCACAGCCTTGATGGCTGTCTCTAGATTGTCCCTGTCGAAGCGGCCATAGAAGTGATTAAGCTCCTCAAGGAAGGAGGCGTCGCTGGATGTGGGGGTGATGTTGGAGGGTCTGTAGTCCGTGATGGCCTGGATGCCTTGCCACATGCGTCGGGGGTCGGAGTTGTTGTTGAAGTGCTCCTCAATCCTGAGCTTATGGCAGTGCTTGGCCTTCCTGATGCCCCTCTTCAGGTTAGCCCTGGATGAACTGTAGGCTCGAGCATCGCCTGACCTGAAAGCGGTGTCCCGTGCTTTCAGCAGTAGCCTGACCTCGCTGTTCATCCATGGCTTCTGATTCGGGTATATGGTCACATGTTTGAGGGAGGTGACACTATTGATGGTGGAGTTTATAAAGTCCAGAACAGAGGATGTATAGGAATCAATGTGCGTGTGAGAGTCAAGGGTGGCCTGGGCTGCAAACGCCTTCCAGTCAGTGTTTCCAAAACACTGCTGAATTGTGAAGTCTGCTTCCTCTGACCAGACTTTAACTGTCCTTACAGTTGGTTTAACCCGTCTGATGAGTGGGGAGTACTTAGGGAGCAGGAACAATGAGACGTGATCAGACTGACCAAGGTGGGGGAGGGGGATGGCTTTGTAAGCTTCAGCCATATTGGTGTAGACTTTGTCCAGTGTCTTGTCTACTCTAGTGGGGAAGGATACATGTTGGTGGAATTTGGGGAGTACAGTCTTCAGGTTGGAGTGATTGAAGTCACCCGCAACAATGAAGGCTGCCTCAGGGTTGTGCGTCTGTTGTTTGCTAATGGCAGTATGCAGCTCTTTCATTGCAAGCTTGGCATTAGCATCAGGAGGGATATAGGCTGCAGTCACAACAGTGGAGGTGAACTCTCTGGGCAGATAGAACGGTCTGCATCTAACCAAGAGGAATTCAAGGTTAGCTGAGCAGTGACTCTCGATGATGGTGGAGTCCGTGCACCATGCTTTGTTTACATAAATGCACAGACTTACCAGAGTCTGATGTCCTGTCCGCTCGGAGTAAATGACGCCCCGATAGCTGGATGGCGCTGTCAGGAACGTCAGTGTTGAGCCAAGTTTCAGCGTTTCAGCCAAGTTTGAGAACAAGTATCCTTCCAGCGTGGTGTCCGTTCGGCTTCCTATCCTTTTGGCGGAGTCTGTTTGAGATTGTATCCCTTCAGTGTCATGTCCATTCGGTATCTTGGCTTCCACTTCTTGGCTTCGGCTTCTTGGCCTTCGACATCCCGTCCCCACACAATTTATATCATAATTTTACTTTTAAACGTTGTGTGACTGAAACAGACAATAACAAGTCAAGTCAAGTCAATAACAGGATATATGTTCAACAAATGTCATTGTTGTTATAGAAATGACTGTTGCGGACAGAAGTAGGCAGGAAAATAATTTTGAGTGGGAAGTTCTTAGTTTGAGAATGAAGGATTGGTTGAAGACCGCATTACATATTACGTAATGGAAATTCTGCATCTATTGTAGTTGCAAAGTCTACAAGTTAACACACTGAGTCTGAAACTTGATTCCTGTTGTATCAATGGAAGAGAACTTTGAACAAGTGACCATAATCCTTTTCCACCGGGTGACGCTTCGATGGCTGCCTTGCTAACAGTCTGTCTGTCCTTTTCATCTTTTTGTTGTTGTTATTTTTAGTGTGTTTAAAAAGTATGTGTTAATGTTCTCTGGTTTGTTTTATGTGAGGGGTGGCAGGGGGGGGGGGGGGGCTCGGGGGGAAACTTTTTTCAATCTCAGTTATCCGGAGCTACGATTGTTTTCCGGATGAGACATAAAGAAGTTATATGTCCGATTTAGACTTCAAATCAATGGAATCTCTCCATGAGTGTAAGAAGTGTAGGTGTACAATGAAGAAGGTAATCAATAGGGCAAAATGATGACCTGGAATGGATCTGGAAGGCAAGGTAAGGGAAAAGCTTAAAAGATACTACAGTGCAAGTGGTACAGTGGTTCAAGAAAAGAAAGATCCACAAACTGCGCTGCATATGTGTAGAACCATAAGAGACGCAGAGGTTAAATGAATACTTACACCCATTTTTATTGGTTTTTACTGAGAATTTTGGCTCCATTGGAATACAGTACAGATATGACATGTGTAAGAAGGAAGCATTACACCTGAACTGGAGGGGAACCAATATCACAATGGGCGGGTCTGCTAGTGCTACGTAGAGGGTTTAAACTAGATTAGTAGAATAGGATAATAATAATAATAATAATAATAATAATAATAATAATAATAATGGATGAGATTTATATAGCGCCTTTCTAGATACTCAAGGCGCTTTACATCGCATTATTCATTCACTCCTCAGTCACACTCGGTGGTGGTGAGCTACTTCTGTAGTCAAAAAAGTCAAAGTAACTTTATTGTCAATTCAATTATGCAACAGTAGTTACACATAGGATCGAAATTACGTTTCCCCATACTCCAAATGTGCAAGTAATATTAAAAACACAGACAGACAACATATCAATAAAAATAGACAATAAACATACATTATTTAAAATATTAAAGCTGCCCTGGGGCAACCTGACGGAAGCATAGCTGCTAATCTGATCCTACGGCCCCTCCGACCACCACCAGTCACTCACACACATTCACACACATTTACACACAGGCAAAGGTGGGTGAAGTGTCTTGCCCAAGGACACAATGACAGTATGCACTCCAAGCGGGATTCGAACCGGCTACCTTCCGTTCGCCAGCCGAACACTTAGCCCATTGCGCCACCTGTCCCATGTAGGAGTGAGGGAGGTGAGAGGCTGGATGTTGATACAAAAAATAACAATTCAATAGGCAGGAGCATAGCAAGGAAGGACCGTTGGATCAATTTGCATTTATTTCAATGGGAGAGGCCTGACGGGTCAGATGGGTGAACTTGATGCATGTGACTGGGACATTATAGCCATTATGAAAACCTGGCTAGGAGAGAGGCTGAACTAGCAGCTTGTCGATCTGCTCCTCTTCTTTCTCATATTTAGCCTCTCTTTCAAATGGCCCTGCCACAGAGCAAACACCCTTGGCTTGTGACCCCTGACTTTCACCCAATTTCTACCAGACTTATTCTACAAAGCCAAGTCTTAAGAACTGGTATAATTTTGTGGTACTGCAGGAAGATTGAATGAATGGTCTGAATGAAATGTTGTTGCCTTGCAGTCATACATATAATAAAATAACAAAACACACAATAAACACAAATTTAACATCCACCACAGTGAGTTCACCAGACACCTCCTCACTGTGATGGAAGGCAACAGTCTTAAAGTATTTGTCTCTTCAGTCCTTGTTCTCCCTCTGCGCTGAGGCGATTCAGGCCTCCGATGTTGCGACCCCACCGGGTGATGGTAAGTAAGTCAGTCCCGCGGCTCAAACGTGTTCCGTGAACGGGCCGGTTCAAACTCCGCGGCACGGGGTGGTCGAAGCTACTGAAGCTGCCGCCCTCCAGTCCAGTTTCTGAAATGGATTCTCAACTTGGAAATGGTCACAATTGTATCCAACATGGAAATAATTGTTGTTATCGGACCTGCAATACATAATCAAATCTCTCAGAATAATTTTGTGAATGATGCAACGTGTAATTTGAATTTAGGACACTCAACTGGTGTGACACTGCAAGGTATAAGAGATTCATTGCAGATAATACAGACTTTTATTTCTGAGCATTCAAGCAGAACAATGATTTTATTTAAAGAGAAGAAATTAAATAACTCACAAACCTCTGCACTGGAACAGATCTTGGGAGAGAGTGTCTACTTGAAGTGGAAATATCTGTTTGACAGCCTAAATAGCTACTCTTTAATAGATTAAGACCTTTTCTTGTCGGTTTTATTTATATGCTTCCTTCAAATGGATGAACTCAAGAAGTCGGAGACCTTTCATACCAGTCTCAAAATTGAATATCTTTCCAGTTCACTTCTCCTTATTTTTAGGACCAGAATGTTAGGTCTCTCATACAATAATCCTTTATTTTTGGTTTTCAAACCTCATCAACCTGATCCAGAATGCTACAGCATCCAGAATGCTACAGCAATTGAACACAGAGAACGTAAGGGCACTTGCCATCTCCTGTTCTTCTCGGTTGGTGAATAGTAGTTTATTCTCATCACAAAGTGGCACAATGGCACAGTGGATGCAGTCCATGTGGATTTTTTACATTCTCCCACTTTCCTCTGAGTGCTAGTGACAGAGGCATGCTGTATGGTTGGTTAAATGTCTATTGTAATTTGCCTCTGTTGGAAGAAGAATGGGGTGGGGGGGGGATGGGAGTTTTGGTGGGACGAGTTGATGTGAGGAGAAAGATGGCATTAGTGAAGGCAGATATTCACTGGTTGTTATGGATACAGTGGACTGAAGGATTGTTTCTGTGTATGACTCCAGGAGGACAGCTAATAAGAGAGTTTGGTGGTATTTCAACTTTGCATGCCCAGGTCATAGGTTATTCGCGATAAACATTTGCGCCAGCTGAGCTGCTGAGACCTGTGTTTCATCCATATTTTCCAGTCTTGCTTCCTCGAGGTCAGAACCTACTGCTTTTAAAGCGATTAACTAGGTGTAATTATGCTTAATTTGTACAAGACTACGATGATTTTGTTGGTGTTATTGCTTTATGCTTTGGCGTATATAACTATTCTACCAGTGTCTCAAACTAACTGCTATACTCAGTAGACATAATATTGCTTTGAGACACTAGTAAAACAGTTATACACTCATTGCAATTATTGGTGTACCTGGTAAGAACTTTGGCAAGCAAACTTTTACATTTTTCTGCAATATATTTGGATTTGTTCATTCCTTGCGGTATAGTAATGTAACTTTATCAATGGCAGTATGAAGGACATCGGCGGTAAGTGTGATGATCATTCAGGTCACTTTGCCTTTTATTTTTTAACTCAGCTGAAAATAAACAAACTGTTGAAACCAACTCTCGCTCCCGCCATTGCAGTGTCTCGCCCCACACTCCTCCATCCTCTCTCTCACACTCCCCACGAACAGCCACCTTCTACAATAGGCAGAATGGTCCTTTCTTTCATTCATCCTGATGGGGCCGGTTTCACAGACTTAACCGTGACTGGCCTGGTTTAAACAGTGCTCTGGTTATTCGGCATCTGATGGGGACGAGAAGGGTTCCAGAGGGAAGGCAGGGACAACTCAGAATCCGGCAACCGAGTGGCTCTGTTAATGGATTCATTCCACAGTGAGTTCAGTTCGGAAATAACACACACTGGTAGATCCGCAGCCACTGGTTCAGGAGATTGATCCAATTGTTGACCAACAGGTGGTGGAATTTATCTGTGACAGATTCCACAATGAGACGTGTCCACTCTGATCAATAAATCGGGCACAGTGAACTACTCAATGTAAAAACATCCTAGTCTAGCTAAATGAAAATAATAAATTCCTTAACTTTTTGAATATCTCATAATTGCAGATTAATGAACTGAACTAGAACTGGGACTGTGTCAGTAGTGTGTGAACAGCAAAATAAGAAAGGAAGCTATTGAGGAGAGAATTCTAGATTAATTCATTGGTAGAATAGTTAACAATTTACACACAGTTTATACAGCGTTTCGTTCACTTTTTCTTTATCACGAATGACCTTTAACAAATCCCATGATTCCTTGCATTTTTCGGAATACCAATTTCACTTATTGTTGGCCCCAATAATGTTCTGCAATAACACAAAGGTTGTGTTTTTATGAAACCTTGTGTTACGAAGACAATTGGGTTATGGAAAATTGGTATTAAGAGAATTGTGTTATGAAGACAGTTGTGTTATGAAGACAATGGTGTCAATGGGGAAAAGAAGATTAGGAGATGGATAGTTTCAAATTCACAATAACAGTCAATTTCCCTGCAAGGTTTTCAAATATGAAGGTCTTTTCAATAGCAATGTTTACTTTTGTTCTGTGAGCTAAAACTACTAAAGCTTGTGAGTTATATTGTTTAGTAGAGTATTGTTGTATAAATGCTAATAGATTCAATTGTTTGTCATTTTCAATGGCCAAACCCAGTTAAAGTAGCGTCAATGTCCTTATGAAACAATGCTGACTGATGACGGTGGGAGGTTACATGTAAACAGTTCATTTTCCTTGCACTGTTTCATTCCAAGACTGTATTTGTTTGTTGCTTATCTATTTCCGAAGTAACTCTAAATGTTCCTAGTTCCCAAAGTTACCACATCAGCCCACCTAATACAAACAGTCTTCCCTAATTTATTACTTGTGTTATATCCAATTCCTGTTAGAGAAACGTGCATTACAGAAGAACTACTCACACAGGTCTAACAGGTCGTTTGTTATTGTCCTCCAATCCATGAGTGGTTAGCTACAGAAGTCTGACCACATATCCTCTCTTTTGCTCTGTGTGACTTTCATTAGAATAAACAGCTAATTTGCTCAATGATTCATCACATGTGCAGCTGAAGTCATTAACAGGATGGGATTCACAGGGCTGCATGCCCATCAATTAAAAATCAAGAAAGATAATTACAAAAGGAACAAGACCTGAAGAGGTCCTTTTAAAGTAAAACTTGGATTCTTTTCAGAGTAATTGAGAGATTATCAACTGTGTTCCATGGATACAGAAGGGTCATTAGACAGGAAAATAGGATCAGTACTTTGTGTTCATTTTCAAGGCCATCTAATGACACAAAATTACCCCAAATGATTTTCCTTTGGGTAAAGCCTAGTAACAAATCAAGATCATAAGAACTGTTGAAGGTAAATCCTTCAGACTACCAGTCGTGGTGCTTTCCATCAAGCCCTTGAGTGCATCCACTGAGGCTGAAAAGAGCTCTTTGCTGAACTGTCATCTGACTTAACCCATTGTAGTGAGGAGGTGACTTAAGGGCCTGTCCCATGGGCATGCGATCCGCATGAGGCAAGCGCGACCTAAAGGGCCGGTCCCACCAGCATGCGCCTGCATGCGGCAAGCGCGACCTAACGTGGTCGCTTGAGCTGTATAGCATGCGGCAAGCACGACCAAACCAGAAGCGGGAGCCGCGCGGACACGGCGTTGAGGCGGCTGCGGGTCGGCAGGCCGTTGCTGTGTGGAATTTTTAAACATGGTCAGTTTTTCGGAGCCCCGCACGATGTCGGGACCAGCTCCGCACAACTCCATACGGCTCCGGCAATCAAAGTGGGACCGGCCCCACAAGTACGTATGGCTCAAGCGACCGTGTTAGGTCGGGCTTGCCGCATGCAGGCGAATGCTGGTGGGACCGGCCCTTTAGTTGTTGGATGCTCAGTTTATATATAAATTCTAATTAACCATATTTTTCTGAAGAGAAAACAAATGCAGCAGATTGTAATTTTCCAAATAGTAAGGGTTTAGGTCTGGATGATATGATATTTACTGTAATGGATGAAGTCACTGATGTGCCATTATGATGCCCTTTGAAAGCTGATATATAAAATTCCTATTAGGTGTGAGACCCTCAATTATTCATTGCGCAGATACCTTTATCTACAAGAAGGAATGTCATGTTTGGTCAGAAACAAGCAGTTTCCATTGATTCGTCATTTATGCAATCAGGTAAGAATATATTTGGAGATGATCGCTTGAACCACAGAGCTCCCAGTAGTCAACGTACTCCCAAATAAGTTACATAGGGAGCTCCAGAATTCTGATACAACTTCAATGAAGGACTGCAAATGATTTTGAAAGTCAGGATATTGTTTGAGTTGGTGGGGAAATTAAGCAATGATTTCCTTCTGCACTTGCTGTCATTACCTTTCTTAGTTATCAAGGCCATGGGTTAAGAATGTTCTGTCAAAAAATATTGGCAAATAAGCTGGCCATCTCGCAGCCGATGCACAATTTGACCTTATTGTTGGTGGGGGGAAGACGAAACGTTGCCTATTTCCTTCGCTCCATAGATGCTGCTGCACCCGCTGAGTTTCTCCAGCTTTTTTGTGTACTATTAAAAATGATAATTGGAATGATAATAACCTCTGTCACAAAGGTGGTTAAAACTGCTAATTTCATACAGACTTGAAGCATTAACTCTGCCACCTGACCTGCTGAATATTTCCACCATTTCCAGTTTTAATTTCAATGTTGCATTGAGTCATCCTTTACAATATGCTGATTACAAAAAGCACAAAATAAGTCATTCAGCCCAATACATCCATGCCAGTATTTACACTCCTGTATTTTATTGTATTTCTCCTTCGTGTTAACAACACTCTCCAACACAGTATCATTTAAACTTTTGAAATAGTACCTTTTCCTTCCCACAGTTAATGCACCCAGAGAAAACCCACACAGATCACGGGGAGAAGGTACAACTCCATAGAGCCAACACCCGTTGTCAGGATCAAAGTCTTGCTCATGCAAGTCCAATAACATCTCAGCACATCCTCCCCATTCATTGTTGGTTCTGTCCTATACATCTTGGTAGCAGGTTAGATCTGTTTTCACAAAGGTAGACTCTTGGGAAGCAGATGACCTGGATGGAGTCCCTGGAGGGATTCTGTTATTGTGCACCAACAGCCCTCACTTCAACCGATTACTGTCACCACCTGCTTCAAAATATACCTCCATCATTCCAGGCCTCTAGAAAAATAAAGTAATCTGCCTTCACGACTATCTCCCAGTAACTCTTACATTGGCCATAGTGAAGGGCTTTGAAAGACTGGTAATAGAAACATAGAAATTAAGTGCAGGAGTAGGCCATTCGGCCCTTCGAGCCTGCACCGTCATTGAATATGATCATGGCTGATCATCCAACTCAGTATCCCATACCTGCCTTCTCTCCATACCCTCTGATCCACTTAGCCACAAGGGCCACATCTAACTCCCTCTTAAATATAGCAAATGAAATGGCCTCGACTACCCTCTGCGGCAGAGAGTTCCAGAGATTCACCACTCTCTGTGTGAAAAAAGTTCTTCTCATCTCGGTTTTAAAGGATTTCCCCCTTATCCTTAAGCTGTGACCCCTTGTCCTGGACTTCCCCAACATCGGGAGCAATATTCCTGCATCTAGCCTGTCCAACCCCTTAAGAATTTTGTAACTTTCTATAAGATCCCTTCTCAATCTCCTAAATTCTAGAGAGTATAAAACCAAGTCTATCCAGTCTTTCTTCATAAGACAGTCCTGACATCCCAGGAATCAGTCTGGTGAACCGTCTCTGCACTCCCTCTATGGCAATAATGTCCTTCCTCAGATTTGGAGACCAAAACTGTATGCAATACTCCAGGTGTGGTCTCACCAAGACCCTGTACAACTGCAGTAGAACCTCCCTGCTCCTATACTCAAATCCTTTTGCTATGAAAGCTAACATACCATTCACTTTCTTCACTGCCTGCTGCACCTGCATGCCTACTTTCAATGACTGGTGTACCATGACACCCAGGTCTCGCTGCATCTCCCCCTTTCCCAATCGGCCACCATTTAGATAATAGTCTGCTTTCCTGTTTTTGCCATCAAAATGGATAACCTCACATTTATCCACATTATACTGCATCTGCCAAATATTTGCCCACTCACCCAGCCTATCCAAGTCACCTTGCAGTCTCCTAGCATCCTCCTCACAGCTAACACTGCCCCCCAGCTTAGTGTCATCCGCAAACTTGGAGATATTGCCTTCAATTCCCTCATCCAGATCATTAATATATATTGTAAATAGCTGGGGTCCGAGCACTGAGCCTTGCGGTACCCCACTAGTCACTGCCTGCCATTGCGAAAAGGACCCGTTTACTTCCTGTTTGCCAGCCAGTTCTCTATCCACATCAATACTGAACCCCCAATGTCGTGTACTTTAAGTGGTCCACTAATGGCCCACACCTGTGTCATTCTTCCAGACCATGCAGACCCCATGCATTTGCATACACAAAAAATAGGACAATCATAAAATTGCACAGCATGGAAACAGGGCCTTTGGCCTACTGTATTCATGATGATATAGTTGGCATTCTAGTTTAATCCCTCTAAACGTTTCCTATCCTTATATCTGTTCAGATCCTTCAATGTGTGCAATGAAATGCTGCACTTGTTTTACCATACTGTTGTTTCAAGTGTCATCTTCTGCGCTGTTGTCTGCAGGGGTAACAACATCACTGATAAAAACAGCAAGAAGCTGGACAAGCTGGTGAAAAGAGCCAGCTCAGTGCTGGGGGGAGAGTGGACTTTGTGGTGGATGTGCTTGAGAGGTGTATGAGGAGCAAGGTGCAGGTCATCCTCAACAACTCCGGGTACCTCCTCCATGAAACTCTGGAGGGTCAGAGGACCACACGGAACAACAACCAGCTCCTCTCCCTGCGCTGTCGAAGAGAGCGGTTCAGGAGATCCTTCGCCCCTGTAGCCATTAGATATTATAATACTGACTGTTACATTGTATCGGGATGCTTTGCCCTTTCAATAGTTATTTATTGGGTTATTTTTAAGTATTTATTGCTTTTATGTATTGTCCGTATTTAATGTATTGTTTGCTTTATGTTCTGACTGTGTTGGCTACTGGACATCTGAATTTCCCTGAGGGGATTAATAAAGTATCTATCTATCCATCTATCCATCTATCTATCTCTTTTAAAAGTCTCTGAGTGAAAATGTTGCTCTTGAAGTATTTCAAACCTCTCCCTGATCACCTTGAGCTCAAGCCCACTAATCCTCTACCTTTGGGGGAAAAAGAGACTGTTCATGTTCTCCATATCCATGCCTCTCATAATCTTGTATACCTCAATGTCACCCCTCAGGTTCTGATTCTCAAAGTAAAAAAGTCTCTGCCTATATATAACCTCTCCTCTGATATAACAGACAGAGTTGATGTGGACAAGCTTTTCCCTCTGAGAATAGGGAAGATTCAAACAAGAGGACATGACTTCAGAATTAAGGGACAGAAGTTTAGGGGTAACATGAGGGGGAACTTCTTTACTCAGAGAGTGGTGGCGGTGTGGAATGAACTTCCAGTGGAAGTGGTGGAGGCAGGTTCGTTGGTATCATTTAAAAATAAATTGGATAGGCATATGGATGAGAAGGGAATGGAGGGTTATGGTATGAGTGCAGGCAGGTGGGACTAAGGGAAAAAAAAGTTGTTCGGCACGGACTTGTAGGGCCGAGATGGCCTATTTCCGTGCTGTAATTGTTATATGGTTATATGGTTATAACTCAAGCCCAGGTGGCATCTTGGTGAATCATTTGTGTACCCTTTCAAACTTAATTATATCCTTCCCATAGCTGATATCCAGAAATGCACACAGGACTCCAAGCGTGATCACACCAACAACTTGTATAGCTGCATCTGATGTCCCAAGTTTTGTACTCAATACTCTTCTCAATGTGGCCAGGTATGCCAAGTACCCTCATCTCCCTGTTCACCATGCACCTGTACTCCTACATCTCTTTGTCCTGCAATACTCTCCAGGGCTCTACCATTTACATTTTTTTATGGAGGATGGCTTTTCTCTTGCACTACATTCAGCTTTCTCAATTTAACAATAAGAACAACCAGGTCAGGATGTGATTTATTGACCACAGCTCAACCTTCAACACCATAATATCAAACAAACTCATGTCTACCTTCGATTTTCCAGCATCTGCAGTTCCTTGTTACTTTTGGATCCTGGCCTTGGGACCTCCATTTGCAAGTGGCTTCTAGATTTCCTGACTGGCAAGCCTCAGTCAGTTAGATTTTGCATTAAGATTCTTATTCATCGGAACCTGCAGAGAGTGGTGAACATAGTGCAGTCCATTACAGGCTCATCACTTCCTTCTACTCAGTCCATCTTCAGAGTGTGTTGCATCAGAAAGGCTGGAAGTATAGTCAATGGTGCCAGTCACTTTGGCCATTCCCTTTTCCACTTTCTACATCCGGAGGAAGATAAATGAAAGCTTGAAATCCCATGTGTTCAGATTTAAGAACAGTTTCTATACCACTATTAATCTCATGATTCAATCACCTCTTTCATACAGCCCGTCCGGAGGTGCTGCCACGTATTTCTGGAATTCTCTGCCACAGAGGGTAGTTGAGGCCAGTTCATTGGCTACATTTAAGAGGGAGTTAGATGTGGCCCTTGTGGCTAAAGGGATCAGGGGGTATGGAGAGAAGGCAGGTACAGGATACTGAGTTGGATGATCAGCCATGATCATATTGAATGGCGGTGCAGGCTCGAAGGGCCGAAATGCCTACTCCTGCACCTAATTTCTATGTTTCCATGTTTCTATGTACACTTAATGTACACTACCTCATTTGATTATTCTGTTATTGCAATCTAATTATTTGTTTGTTATACTATTTCAGAGAGTACTGCAACCTTGCACCATTCTGCTGCTTTGCACTGGTTATTGTATTTATTGTAGCATTTATCATTACAGAGTGTACACTGCTTATCCTGCTAGCTTCAAGTGAGCAGGGAATTTAATTATGCCCAGATGCATATGGCAATAAGCTAATCCAAATCAGAGGCAATATATACTTAAAAAGGGTATGTCATGAACCTTGCAATGTCAATGGATGTGATATGGACAAGGCATGCAATATTGATTTCTATGTCACTATCGTGGATGACCTACATCAATATCTTATAAGATAGATCTTTAAGTGTTATGCTTCTCTTGGGAAATAAAATTCCACAGCTTTTTGTGGAAAAGTGTTGACTGTATTTCAGTGCCACCTGAAGCCCATTTTAAATATAGAATGATTACAATGCAAAACGTAATTGGAGGAGAATACCATGGCAGACTTACTTGTGTCGAGTTCACAATCCTGTCCCATGAAATTATTTAGGGCAGCCATCCGGATTATTGTACCATCTGGAGAGGCAACAAGAAATGAACACATGATTCAATGAGCTTGGTTCAGTGAGTTGGATATTTCAGAATGAAAATCTTTTGAAAATATGTTTGGAACATGATGGCACAGTGGCGCAGTGTTAGTGTTGCTGCCTTGCAGCGCCAGAGACTCGTATTCGATCCAGACTACAGATGCCATCCAAATGGAGTTCATATGTTTTCCCTGTGACCGTGTGGGTTTTCTCCGAGTGCTCTGGCTTCCACTCACTCTCCAAAGATGTGCTGGTTTATAGGTTAATTTGTTTCGGTTAAATTGGAAATTGTCCCTTGTGTGTAGTAAGGTGTGACTGCTGGTCTGTTCAAACACGATGGGCTGAAGAGCCCTTTTCTGCGCTGGATCTCTAAAGTCAACAAGTCTAAACAGAAGTAGGCCATTCAGTGCAATCATTCAATGAGATCCTGGTGATCTCGATAGTTCCATCATTTTTCAAACATCCATTGCTACACCTGTGAAAAAATTTTCGACCAATCTCAAACTTAAAATTGCAGCGGATTCACCATTACTGCCCATTTGTGAAATAACATTGCAGACATCTACTAACCTTTGCAGAGATAATAAATATAAATCAGAAATGTCCGAAATAGCTCAGGCAGTATCCGTGGAGAGAGGGACATAGGTTTAGAACGTATGCTTTAGTTCAACAATTGTTTAGCAGAACAGCTGAACTGAGGAAGCTGGTTCCCACTCAAACTCCTCTCAGGCTATTCTTCCCAACTCACTTAAGTAAGGGCCTGTCGAGCATGCAGCAAGAGCGACCTAACGTTGGTCGCTTGAGCCGTTATGGCCTCGCGGGGGGCACTTCGATCACCGGATTCCATATGGAGTTGTGCGGAGCTGGTCCCGACATCGTAAGGGGCTCCGAAAAACTGACCGTGTTTAAAAATTCCGCGCGGCAAAGGCCTGCCGGCCCGCAGCCGCCTCGACGCCGTACGCACAGCCTCGACGGGCATATGCAGCATCTCGTTTAGTGGGACAAGCCCTTTACTTACAGCCTATTATGCCCCCTGGCATGTAGGGCAGCAACGAACATCCTCCACTCCTGTCTGTTCCAGGCTAGCTTCTGGACACTACCCCAGGTCAGGTCCATTGTTTCCATTTCCTCCTCTACAATTCGACGCCAGATGGTTTTGGGTCTCCCTCTTTTCCTCTTCCCTTCCAGTATCCAGTGCAGGGCTATTCTTGGGATGTTGTCTGGTTCTCTTCTCAGTATATGGCCAATCCAGTTCCACGTCTTCTCATGACATTCCAAAAACCAATCTTTGTCTTATGTTTGGCATTTAGAACTTCCACCTTCCTTCCAATGGCTTCCTTTCGGCTTTCACCATTGACATTCATCCTAGCATCTGTTGATAGCCCTGGAAGTCCATCACGCCCAGTAGAGTTGATTCCTTCAGTTGCTGTTTCCGTAACATATCTGTATTATGTGACAGGGTTGTTAGCCCTGGATCGCTCTTCGTCTCGCCTCTACCCTTCGACCTATCCAGCATGGTAGACCCTAACACGAGACCAATCTCCCGCTGACATAGCTCTAGGGGTCACTGAGACACACAAGCTCCCCGACCATGACAAGGTTGCAATCCAACGGGGAGATTCTTCCCAAGGATATTATCAATGTCTTCTATACCAGAAAAGATTCATTCATTCTCATAACACATTCTGTTTCTTTATGATGCTTAATATTATTGGGGCAATATCCCAGAATGAAGTCCATAACAGCACCATGAGTACTTAAAGCAATTTAAGGGTATTTCAAGGCAGACAATGGAATTATTCCTTGGAAAAGACATCCCATGCATACACAAAACACATTTCATTCAAAACAATAAAACTGCAGGGGCCGAAGGAGAAGAGAAAACAGGTAACATCCAAGGCTAACAGAATAAAAACATGTTTTCTTCAACTCATTAAGAGGGAATCCAAAGAATGATATGGACAAAAGATACACTATTAAGATAAATGTGTACTGATCACCTGCTGCAGTATATCTTGAGTTAACCTGTTTGTTGTCAGTCTTACCATGTAAATTGAACACATTTGCTGAAGCTTTACGCAAAGGTTTTCAAGATGGCTGAATAATCAGACATCACATTATCAGTTGCGTTATTGAACAGGATACATATATCGACACTTAATATTCTGACTGATGATGATCAAGTGCCAAAAGTATTTTTGCCCTCCCCCTATCTACGTGTGATGCCACTTTCAAGGAATTTGTACCTGGACTTCTAGATCCCTCTGGCCTACAACACTCCCAGAGCCATCCATTCATTATGTAGCTCTGCTATGGTTAGACGGCCTAAAAAGCAACTTTTGTTCCATCTTTTTAACCAGTACCAACCTTTTTGACCAGGTGTACCATCAAATGCAGCCTCTATCCGAGGGTTTACCCTCTTGAAGAATCTACTGACATCGGTCTTGGAGACTGAGAGTGCAAAAACTATTAGCCACTTGATTTTGCCTTGTAGGAAGTGATGGTGTGAAACCGACAGCCACAGCTGCCGGTTATCCATCTCGTCCTTCAGTTTAGAACAAAAATTCAGTTTAGCCATTTTTGACTGGCCTTATTGTGGTCGTATCTGGTCTTTTATAAGAGTCTGCATCGACCCGACTTGAATATCCGAGATCTAGTCCCTTAGAACATTGCAGACCTCTTGTTTCATCCAAAGCTACTGGATGGGAAACACTTAGACAGATTTCATGTGAACACACTCGTACACTTTTAGACTTTAGAGATACACGGGGGACGGGAGGAAACAGGCCTTTCTGTCCCCTGTGTCCCACGCCAACCAGCAATCACTGCATACACTAAACACTATCCTACAACACTGAGGACAATTTGTTTACTTAAAGCCCATTAAATACAAACCTGTTTGTCTTAGAGTGCAGAGGAAACCTGAAGCACCGGCGAAAAACCCCAACAACCACAACAACGCCCCACTGTCACAGGGAACAACATATAACCTCCGTACGGATAGCACCAGTGTCAGGATCAAACTTGAGTCTTGCGCTGTTGTAAGGGAAGCAGATCTATCACAATGTCAAGTGACCCTGAATTTTTTAGAGCTAGTTAGAAATGTGATGAAAATAAATTAAAAACAAGCTGTCAGGA
>NW_026576518.1:0-92402 GCF_028641065.1 Leucoraja erinaceus | reverse complement strand
TGGGTAAGGAAAGGGTTGGATGTTTGATGGGAACGACACTACCAGTTTCTCCTAACGACTCCAACAGCAGTGAAGGTAGATGGTAGAAATGCATGGGTGTATCTCCACCACTGCAAGTGTATCAGTGAGAGAGTAGGCTGCTAACTTATTTTGTTTAAGATTCTCTTATAAAACATCATATTCCTCGAAGAGTCAAAAACACATGCAGCTGAGAGGATGGATGGAGGAGATTCACGGCCATGAAAACTCAGGAGGTGGAGACTCATCCGGCAGGAATTATGAAGCTACAACCATGATAACTGGGGAAGCTTGGCGTAATCCTGAGAAATTACATCAGCATCTGCATGTTAGGATATCTGACTAGAATGGGGTTATTGTTGTGTTTTGGTTATCATAGTATGATAAAAAAAGGGAATGATAATATTGGCGAAATAAATATGTCACAAAATGGAGGATCTCTGCATTTGCAAAGCCTGCTTGTTCTCTTTCTGTGAAAAGCTGCAAAGCCACAAGTTTCATAGCTCCAAGGTGTCTGGACCCTGGGAGGAAGTTGAATACAGGGTGATGTCCAGATGTCCCCACTATTGTTAACATGTGTGAGGGTTTTGAAGAAAGAGCTGAGCAGGTTTGCAAATGCATGGTCAGGATTGGTTATGGAATGGGGTGTTGTAAAGCATTGTTAATTATGTTGCAGAGTCTTTGTGCTGTTATCTTGTGATTGGTCAAATTATGGAGCATTGGTCAAATTGTTTATATTACCTGGGGAAATGTTTCTTTGGTGAACTAGAACCTTCTGTGGAAACAATGTAATGGGGTACTTTATGATTGGGAACTGTCAATAAATGAGTTTTATTATCATTATTTGAGATTAGCTTGTAGGGGTTGCCCCTCCATGTATTTTCATGCCACGGGTCTGATACATTATAAAAGAGGGGACACTACATGGATCAGAGTCGATCTTCTGGAAGTGCACGTGGGACTGTGCTGACTGTCTGGAGGTGTCTATTGGCACAAGGCTGAGGGCTTAGACGAGTAGAGACAAGGATCTGACCTGCGGTGTTGGTTAGGTAACGTATAGGAAGTTCGTTTGTGAGTGAGAATAAAGAGTTAGTTGATCCAGTGCTTGACTCAGTGTTTTGTTGAACTAGACTAAATGGGTAAGCTGTATGAGTATAATTACAATATATGTTGGTCTGAAACACTCTACAGTGCAAGAGCCCACTCCATCTTTTCAAATAACATGGACCAATTTCAAATGGACCATTTGAATCAGTATTGCCTTTGTATGTTTGGGGTATTCACATAGAATATAGAACAGTACACACAGGAGCAGGCTCTTCAGTATCCCTGCCATGTACTGTATGGCACCATGTTAAACTAATCTCCTCTGCCTGCTTGTGATCCATATTCCTCCATCCCTGCATATCCATGTGCCTTATAAATATCACCATTGTTTCTGCCTCCATCACCACTCCCAGCAGTGCATTCCAGGCACTCATCACCCTCTATATAAAAAAAAACTTGCACCACATATCTCCTTTAAATGTTGCCCCTTTCACCTTTATCCTTCACAGTTCCACACTGCAGAAAAAGTCCCTGATTGTCGGCACTATCTAACTTTTATACACTTCTACCAGGTCTACCCTCAACCTGCAATGTTCCAGAGAAAACAATCGAAGTTAATTCAAACTTTCCTTATAACTAATACCCTCCAATCTAGTGACATTCTGGTAAACCTCCTTTCCATTCTTCCTGCAATGGGATGACAAGAACTGCTCACATTACTTCAAATATGGTCAAAACAAAGGCATACAAACTATAAACATGTCTTACATACTCATTTACTCAATAACCATATAACCATATAACAATTACAGCACGGAAACAGGCCATCTCGACCATTCTAGTCCGTGCCGAACACGTATTCTCCCCTAGTCCCATATACCTGCGCTCAGACCATAACCCCCCATTCCTTTCTCGTCCATATAACTATCCAATTTATTTTAATGAACCTGCCTCCACCACCTTCACCGGAAGCCCATTCCACACAGCCACCACTCTCTGAGTAAAGAAGTTCCCCCTCATGTTACCCCTAAACTTCTGTCCCTTCTGTCACTTCTGTCCCTTAATTCTCAAGTCATGTCCCCTTGTTTGCATCTTCCCTCCTCTCAGTGGGAAAAGCTTATCCACTTCAACTCTGTCTATCCCTCTCATCATTTTAAAGACCTCTATCAAGTCCCCCCTTAACCTTCTGCGCTCCAAAGAATAACGCCCTAACTTGTTCAACCTTTCTGTGTAACTTAGTTGCTGAAACCCAGGCAACATTCTAGTAAATCTCCTCTGTACTCTCTCTATTTTGTTGACATCCTTCCTATAATTAGGCGACCAAAATTGTACACCACACTCCAGAATTGGCCTCACCAATGCCTTGTACAATTTTAAACATTACATCCCAACTTCTATACTCAATGCTCTGATTTATAAAGGCCAGCACACCAAAAGCTTTCTTTACCACCCTATCTACATGAGATTCCACTTTCAGGGAACTGGGCACAGTTATTCCCAGATCCCTCTGTTCACCTGCATTCTTCAATTCCCTACCATTTACCATGTGAGCAATGGTACAACTGACGAAGGTAAGTCAAAGATACACCTTTACCATTCCATCTACTTGTGTTGCCACTTTCATTGAGCATTGGATTTGGATCCCATGATCCTTCTTTCATCAACGCTGTTAAGATCTTGCATTTACTGTAGATCTTGCTCTTACATTCGACCTCCCGAAGTGCAACACCACACACATGTAGAAACATGGAACTACAGATGCTGGCTTACAAAAAATAAATAAAGTTCTGTCGTAACTGAGTGGGTCAGGTAGTAGTATTTTATTTTATATATTTTATTTCGAACATGTAAAACAAAAAAAAGTTAAAAACAAAGCAAAGTACCAATAAAATGAAATGAACAATAAACCGATACACAACTCATTGAATAACTTCTCATAAACATCACAAATTAAATCTTACATGTTCTAAAATGAGTAGGAGGAAGTATACACTTATTTATTCCTAAACCCCTTCTCCGCTACTCATCAATTTATTCACAAACATGATCTTATCTACATATGTTTATATACACAATGTGCACATACACAAACATGTGCATACATACATACATACAGAAACCACATGCCTACATACATGCATATTGGTGGTGGCCCATCGGTAATGATGATGGCGGGTTGTGCAGTCTCAATTCTGATGAGTTCTGACTCAAGAGTTGTAGTGTAGTGAAGAGGGCTGCACAAACACCTGTGTGTGAATGAGTTTAAGGTGGAGATGCAGTTGCACTGTAACAACCCCATCCTCTCGGCCGCAGAAGTCAGAGTCCAGTGGTATGAAAAAGCATCACGGCTGGAGACTTCTTGGCTGCAGTAGACAGCCATGTGGTCTTTAGTTATATGACTCGCCCTTCGCATTCCACAGTGCATTGCTGCGTCGCCTTTCCAGCCATTGGTTCATAAAGATCTCTTCCTCCTGGTCCGCCAAAGCAGACTTTCCACGAAGGATGAGCATGTCCCACAGGTTGAACTGGACTACATCGTACCATGGCAAACTTACATATATACAGTTCATAAACAATTATCCGACTTCTATGTACAACACGAATATCACACTGTGTCATTAAACTAAAGCATAACTGTCATCACATCCCTTCCTCATTCTAATACGTCTGGGAAATATTTTGTTTGGACTTCATAAACTGAGTAATGTTTGTGCTTCGCTTGAGTTCCACATCCAAATCATTCCACAATTTCACCCCACAGATTGAACTACACATAATCTTTATAGTTGTACAAACACATAGTTTCATTAAATTAAACTTTCCTCTCAAATTATACCCGCCCTCCTTGTTCAAGACCATTTTTGTATATTACCTGCTAGTAAATTATTTCTTGCTTTATACATTATTCGTGTTGTATTCCACTAGATCCACAAACTTCAAGGCATATGATTTTAAAAACAGAAAGTTGGTTTGTTACAAACTCCTACATTAACTATTCTCATGGCCTTTTTTTTGTAGTATGCATTTGTAAATGTTACCCTGCAGCGACACCTGCTGGTGCGCGCCAGCATCGAAACCTGCAGTCGGAAGCCGCGCACACGTGACTCTGGGAGGGGTCGGGTATTCGCGCGGTTTCTAGACTCAGCCCGCCAGTCTATTGGGGACCACCGTTGTGGTCAGTTGTGTGTTAGGACTTGTGATACCAGAGAAACTTGATTCAGAACAAATCTTGTTTCAAACCACTGGTCGTTGTCTCTGATCCACTAAAACCCCCATACTTCTACACAGTAATTTATATATGGCAGTACAAGTGAACAATAAACAATGTGCTTTGTGATTCAGAATGTGCCTTGTTCTACCCAAGACTGCAATGCTCCTTGCCACCTTTGCTCGCACATGTTTTATATGAGGTTTCCAGCAGATTTTGTTGCTTAATATCACGTGTATGTGGCGGCACCTGGTGGTAGGCCACAGACAGAATGAACCCTCGGCTCTGGGAGGAGGAGTTAGGAGGCGCAGGTCACGGGGTTGACCCTTAGGGGTATTTAATGTCGGGCAACACCCATGCCCATTTGAGAAGTCGGAAGCTGTATCTTACCGATTAAAACACGTCTTATGCACACATGTGTCCCCTTAGTTTTTGGCTGGACTCCTGCGAGTCCCCGTTATACTGGTGATGCCCACGTTCAGGAGTGTGTGTAATCCTGGAAGGGAAATTTCCTAAGAAGATGCATTCCGCCGCTGCCGACAACAAGGCCGACAAGGCCGAACTAAACGTGGTCTCCCTGAAGCTGCCTACATTTTGGACATCGCAGCCGGGGGTTTGGTTCCGAAGGCCGAATCCTACATCCGTGGCGTAATGGCTGATGAGACCCGTTACCACTATGTGGTAAGTGTTCTTGATCAGTGGACGGACGGTCAGGTCATTCCTTTCACCACGAAAACCCACCGGCGGCGAGTAAGTACATAGGCTTCAAGAAGCTACTGCTCCAGATCTATGGGCCGAGCCGTATGGAGCGCGCCTGGCGGGTCCTCAACATGGGCGGGCTCGGTGACCAGAAGCCCTTGGCCCTCATGAGTGAGATGATAACTTTCTTGGGCGACCACCAGCCCTGCCCGCTGTTTGAATTTACCTACCTGCAACAGTTGCCGCGAGACAAATCACCTTTTTATTTTTCTCATTTCTGATGTGATCTCCTCCAAAACCTGCTGTAAATTCTCCCATGAACAAAATATATTAGTATTCTTCACAAATTAAACACATTTCAATACTTTTGATCCTCTCTATATATATCATTTATATACACAATGAACAATGTTGGTCCTAATACTGCCTGAGGTACTCCACATGTAAAATCCAATCATATTGATTAATGCTTACCTATCTTCACAAACTATTGCTTGTTACTTAAAAAGCTTCTCAACCAATTGAACACCACCAGGCTGATACCGTATATTTCCAATGTATCAAGTTGTAGCGGGACCTGTTGGCAACACAAGGGCACAACAATCCATGGGCTCTAGAGGGCAGCGTCTTGGTATGGGAGGCGCTAGTCACAGGGTCATTAACGGAGTTGGTATTTAAGGCCGGGCAACGCCTGTGTCCTATGTCAGGTGAAGATTAGGAAGCTGCATTGGAGAGAATAAACACGTCTAGTGCACACAACTCGTGTCTGACTAGTTTTTGGCTGGACTCCTGCGAGTCCCTACCACATTGGTGACCACCAACACCCAGGAGTGTAATCCTAGAATGAAATTTGAAACAATGCATTCTGCCACTGCCGTCCACAAGGCCAGACTCAACGCGGGCTCCCTAAAGCTACAGACATTTTGAACCTCGCAGCCAAGGATTTGGTTACGACAGGCCGAATCCCAATTTTACAGGCGCGGCATTACAGCCGACGAGACTCGCTATCACTATGTGGTAAGCACCATTGACCAGCAGATGGCCGGTCAGATCATTCCTTACCTGGATTATCCGCCGACGGTGGGTAAGTACACAGGCCTCAAGGAGCTGCTGCTCCGGATCTACGGGCCGAACCAAATGCAGCGTTCCTGTCAGGTCCTTAACATGGGCAGGCTCGGCGACCAGATACCCTCGGCCTTCAGGAGCGATATGCTAACGCTCATGGGTGACCACCAGCCCTGCCCGCTCTTTGAATTGACCTTCCTGCAGCAGTTGACGTGAGACATCCGCCGGCAGCTCGTGGCGGAGAGTTTTGAAGATCCCATCTGGCTAGCGGCCCACCCTGATCAGCTGTGGCTGTCTGACCAGCAGTAGGTGGGCACGCTGGAATACCTGGTAGCGCTGGGATCCCCTGAATCACTGGACCGGATTGATTCAATGACCAGGCTGGCCCAGCAACCTAGGACTACGCCCACAAGAGGGCCATGCCCACAGGAGAAGAATGTGGGGTTTTTACCACCAGCGCTGGGGTTTAGGCGCATGCCGCCAATGCAACCAGCCATGTTCGTTTCTGTGAAACGACAACACCGGCCCCCAATATTCACCGCGGTGGCCGGCAGGATCCATCGACTCTATGTCTGGGACCGGCGATCATGGCTCAGATTCTTGGTGGACACCGGGGCGAAGGTCAGCGTATTGCCTCCATCTGGACTCGACCTTCGTGCTGGTAATAGTCCCCCCCCCCCCTAGTTAATTGCTGCGGATGGCAGTTCAATCCATTCATATGGCATCTGCACAATTCCTGTCATTTTCGGCGCGTGCCATTTCACCTGGCCATTCATCATTGCGGACGTGGTCCAGCTGCTGCTGGGTGCAGGTTTCTTGTGGGTGCAGACGCTGCCAACGTCTCGTCCACGCTGTAATGTCTGCCGTACGGCCCTGTTGTGATGAGCACAATGAATGAATGTCTGCCATCTTGTAAGAAAGGTTTAATCAGAACAACCAAACGAAACGTCTAGGTCACCTGACCTCAGTCACGTGGCAAAGGCACATTTGCCAGCTTCTGCTTTTGGCTTTGAGGGGGGCTGGCATTTAGATTACACAAGAGCACGTGCAGACCCATCGGGTCTGTTCCCCCAACACGCATTCTCCTGGGGGGGGGTGGGTGATGCGGCTTCATACGCACACTAACCACCCCCCCCCCATACAAACACACACCTGGGGGGAGGGGGTAGAGAGGGGGTGAGTGGAAGGGAGCGTGGGGTGAGAGGGAGGGGAGGGGCGAGAGAGGAGTGGGAGAGAGAGGAGGGGAGAGAGAGGATGGGGAAAGAGCAGAGGGGGAGAGAGAGTGGAGGGGGAGAGCGTGGGGAGGGGAACTGAAGGGGAGAGTGAGAGGGAAGGGGAGATGGAGAGAGGGGAGTGGAGAGAGAGGAGGAGAAGTGAGGAAAATGGCTAGTTTACACGGGGCGACTTGACGCAAGATGTAGCCAGAGTGGAGTGGTCGTGGTCTAGCACGATATCACACGATATAACGGGGGTAGAGTAAAGAGTTCCCACGGTACTCGGCAATTCTGTCATTTGTGCGAGTGACTTGTCCGTCTCCCGATCTTTCCCGAATGAACATCGTGGACTGTAGTGTAGTTAATCACGTGGCACAAATGATGTTACTTTGTTGTCACACACTATATTCGTTTTTTTCACCCGAGCTCTTTAATGAGCTGAAGAATAATCTGTTTTTTTAGACAAATGTTGTTTGGTGTGATGCACCTTCTCTCAATATGTGCAAGAAGTCGTCTTTTTATTTTGTCAAATATGAATAAAGACTGTATCTCACATTGACCGTGATTATTGTGTTATTTTATGATCTACTGAGAGGTGAAACTTTCAGTCTGAAGAAACTTTCAGCCCGAAACGCCACCCGTTCCTTCTCTCCAGAGATGCTGCCTGTCCCGCTGAGTTGCTCCAAGCAACTGGTGTCTATCTTCAAAGGACTGACCAGGACTGCTCTCTCTCTCTCTCTCTCTCTCTCTCTCTCTCCCTCTCTCTCTCTCTCACACAGGCATGAATGGATGAACTCCGCGGGACAGGCAGCATCTACGGAGAGAAATGAACAGCGACCCATTCTTCAGGCTGCCTTATGTCTCTCCCCCCCCCCCCCCCCCCCCCCCAACTCCCACCCACACACACGCGAATGCTGGAGAAACTCAGCGGAACGTTGTCTATTTCCTTCGTTCCATAGATGCTGCTGCAGCCGCTGAGTTTCTCCAGCATCCGCGTGTGTGGGTGGGAGTTGGGGTGGGGGGGGGGGGGGGGGGGGGGGGAGAGGCTTGGAGCAACTCAGCGGGACAGGCAGCATCTCTGGAGAGAAGGAACGGGTGGCGTTTCGGGTCGAGAGCCTTCTTCACACTCTCCCTCCCTCACTCTCACACAGGCATGAATGGAGGAACTCCGCGGGCCAGGCAGCATTTACGTTCCTTCTCTCCAGAGATGCTGCCTGTCCCGCTGAGTTGCTCCAAGCAACTGGTATCTATCTTCAAACGCCTGACCAGGACTGCCTCGCTCTCTCTCTCTCTCTCTCCCTCCCTCTCTCTCCGTAAATGCTGTCTGGCCCGCGGAGTTCATCCATTCACGCCTGTGTGAGAGGGAGGGAGAGAGAGAGAGAGACGCACACACAAGGTGGATGCGAAATCTTACCTGCCTGTTTCAGTGACAGACACCCACTGCCAGTAAATGAAGACACCCCCATCTTTCAGACAAAAAGAGACACACTGACATTAATGAAATGCTTAGCTAGTTTTATTAGATTTGTATGTAAATAGCAAACTGGCTGGATTCACTCTATCCAACTTCCGGGTTCACCGTTGGCATGAGTTCCCACGGTGATCGCAAGAGTTACTACCGATATCGCACGGGACACTTCGTTCATAAAATGTTGCAATGCTTAACCACAAGTGCACAAGACACTCTTGGACAAATTCAAACATGTTTGAATTTTCTCCCGAGTACCCAAGGTACACGATTACATGCCGTTAGCGCCACGGTGGTCCACGAATGCCGTATTGTTACCGCACGAGGTTCCCACGATGTCAAACTCTGGTTACCTCTTGCGTCAAGTCGCACCGTGAAAAGGGGGTTTAAGAGAGGTGGTGGGCGGGGGTTTGGAGGAGGGGAGAGGGGGTTGGATGAGGGGAGAGGGAGGTTGGAAGAAGGGAGAGGGGGTGGAGGGAGGGGAGGAAGGTAGCAGCGGGAGGGGAGGAGGGAGAGGAGAGGAGGGAAGAGAGGGAGACGGGAGGGGGTTTGGATAGAGGGGGAATCGTGGGGATGGAGTGGGTGAGTGGTAGGGGGAGAGGGGTAAGAGTGGGGAGGGAGCGGAGAGGGGCAGGGGGAGGGAGAGGGGGTAAGGATGGAGGGGAAGAGGGAGAGGAGGGGAAATAGAGGAGATGGGAAGGGAGAGGGGGAGGGAGAGAGAGGGCAGGGGAGAGAAGGTAGGGAGAGAGAGGAGGGGAGAGAGGTGAGGGGAGAGAGTGGGAAGGGTGAAGGGAGAGGTGGGAGGGAGGAGTGGTGAAGGGAGAAGGGGGTACGGGAAGGGGAAAAGTTCAGGGAGCGGGAGGGGCGGATAGAGATGGTACAGAGGGAGGATGGTAGAGAGGGAATATAGTAGAGGGGGAGGGGGTAGATAGGGAGTGGGGAGAGAGGCTGCCGTCACTTCAGCCTGACCTGCAGCAACAGCGCCACCGTCAGATCGGCTGCCATCACTGCAGCCCGACCACCGACAACAGCGCCACCGTCAGATTGGTTGCCGTCACTGCAGCCTCACCGCCGTCCACGGCGCCACCTTCCAGTTGGATGTCTTCACTGCAGCCTCACTGCCGTTCACAGCGTCACCTTCCAGCCAGATGCTGTCACTGCAGCCTGAGCACCTGTTGCAGCTCCACATTCAGGCCAGAGGCTGTCACTGCAACACTATCCTGCAACGACCCGGGAACCGTTGGAGCGAGTGGAGGAGGGTCAGGGCTTTTACCGAAATCTGAAACGTTCCACACTTCATAGGGAGAGTTCTGGTGGAAGCCGCTGATTGGTGGAAGCAGACTAGAGGAAGCAGCTGGTTGGGTGCAACCTCAGGTTAGCATTTCTGCTTTCTGGTTAAAGGTACAGTGTTTTAGTAAAGGTACAGTGAGCCAAGGGTACAGTGGGCTAAAGGTACAGTGCTTTAGTAAAGGTACAGTGCTTTTTGTTTATATAATAAAGGTGCAGTTTAAAAGTCAAGAGGGAGCAGCTGTTGTGAGTCAGATACCTGCTGATTTCTCCCAGCAGTTTCTATTGCATTATACTGGTATCGGATCCAGGGTAATGCGGGAGAATGACAGCCAGAGCAGTGTACTGTTCGGGATGTCAGATGTGGGAGGTGATGGTGTCGGATGGCCCTCCAGACGTCCACATCTGCACCAGGTGCAGCGAGATGGGGCTCCTAAGGGACCGTATTAGGATCCTGCAGCAGGTTGAAGACCGCTGTCTGGTCAGGGAAAGTGAGGAGGTTATAGAGGGGAGTTATAGCGAGGTGGTCACTCCAAAACCACGGGAGAGAGACATGCGGGTCACGCTATGGAAGGGCAATGGGCAGAGGCAGTAAGTAAGTAAGTAAGTTTTATTTATATAGCACGTTTTAAGTCAACTCGCATTGACACCAAAGTGCTTTACATAAATTAAATAATAAATTCCATTACAAACCATAGAAAAAGGTTAAAAAAATATTTAAAAAATGAACAAAATGGACACAACACATTATAGAGTTCAACACAAACGTCCCCCACAGCAGAATCAAAACTTTCCACTGTGGGGATAGGCACCAGAAAGTTAAGCCCATTTGTGGCCTTGCAGCCAGTCCGATGATTTTCAGGGCCCTCTTGCCGTGAGGATGGAACTTCGGTGTTGGGTGAAACATTCCTCAGCGGCTTGGAAAAGTCTGGAGCGGCTGCCTCCTCCCCAGAGACCGGGGCACTCGTAGCCCTCAGGCTGCGCGGTTGGAGCTCCGACCCCGGCAAACTTGAACCCTGGCTCTGCGGCACTCCAAATCCAGCGCCGCCCGTGGCCGGACGCCCGCAGCCCCAGCTCCGCGATGTTGGGATCGACGGCCATAGCACTCCGGAGCCCACCGCACGGCGACCCGGCAAGGCATCACCCGCTCCATGTTGGTATCCCAGCGCTGCGCCACCGAAGCTGTAGTCCCGGCCGGTCCCGACAGGAAACGCCGCTCCATTCTCGATGGTAGACAGCGAGGACGGGGCGAAGAAGCAGCTTGGAGGGATGCTGCCTCTCCGACCAGGTACGTGACTAAGAAATAAAGTTTCCCCCTTCCCCACCCCCACCCCCCACATAGAAGACCTCCACTAACCTTTTTTAACAGGACTTAAAATAAAAAAAAAATTAAAAAGGTGTAGAGACGGACCGCGGGCAGGCTGCCATACACAGACGGCGCCCACTCCCGCACATCCGCCGGCAGGGACGAATAAGTACTCCAATGTCGGTATACCTTGAAAATAAGTACTCCTGTTTGAGTACGGATGGGGGTGACAGCCTGCCCGGGGGTAGCGACAGCGGACGGGCCTCCAGCACAGAGACCGGCCCTGTTGCTCCGAAAGGTAGGGACAAAAAGAAGAGTGCAATAGTAATTGGGGACTCTAATGTTAGGGGGTCGAATAGGCGATTCTGTGGATGCAGTCGGGAGACCAGGATGGTGGTCTGCCTCCCTGGTGCCAAGGTCTCGGAAGTGTCTCAACGCATCCAAGATATCTTGAAATCAGAGTGAGAGGAGCCTGAGGTCGTGGTGCATATAGGTACCAATGACATAGGTAAAACAAGGGAAGGGGTCCTGAAGGGAGGATTTAGGGAGTTGGGAGGAAAGTTAAGGAAAAGGACCAAAAAGGTAACAATCTCAGGATTACTGCCTGTGCCACGCGACAGTGAGAGTAGGAATGGAGCGAGATGGAGGATAAATGCGTGGCTGAAAGACTGGTGCAGAGGGCAGGGATTCAAGTTTCTGGATCATTGGGACTTCTTTTGGGGAAGATGGGACCTGAACAGAAAGGATGGGTTGCACTTGAACCCGAGGGGAGCCAATATCCTGGCAGGGAGATTTGCAAATGCTACTGGGGAGACTTTAACCTAGAATGGTTGGGACGAGGGACTCAAATAGAGAAAGCTAGTAGACAGAATGGGAGGCAGGTAGCAGAAAAGGGAAGAACTCAGACACAAGTGGAGAAAGAAAAAAAAGGAAACAAACAGGGAACAAGAGGCGGGGAGTTTCTTAAATGTGCATATTTTAATGCTAGGAGCATTGTAAGAAAGGTGGATGAGCTTAGAGTCTGGATAGACACCTGGAAGTATGATGTTGTGGCGATCAATGAAACATGGTTGCAGGAAGGCTGTGATTGGAAACTAAATATTCCAGGATTTCGTTGCTTCAGGTGTGATAGAATTGGAGGGGCCAGAGGTGGAGGTGTTGCATTGCTAGTCAGGGAACATATTACAGCAGTGCTTTGGCAGGATAGATTGGAGGGCTCATCTAGGGAGGCTATTTGGGTTGAACTTAGAAGTGGGAAAGGTGTAGCAACACTTATTATAGACCGCCAAATGTGGATCGAGAATTGGAAGTGAAAATATGTAAGGAGATAGCAGATATTAGTAGTAAGCACAAGGTAGTGATTGTGGGCGATTTCAACTTTCCACACATAGACTGGGAAACACATTCTGTAAATGGGCTGGATGGTTTGGAGTTTGTAAAATGAGTGCAGGATGTTTTTTTGCAGCAATACAGAGAGGTACCTACAAGAGGAGGGGCAGTGCTGGACTTCCTGTTAGGAAATGAGACGGGACAGGTGGCGGAGGTATGCGTTGGGGAGCACTTCGGGTCCAGTGATCACAATACCATTAGTTTCAATATAATTATGGAGAGGGTCAGAACTGGACCTAGGGTTGAGATTTTTGATTGGATAAAGGCTAACTTTGATGAGATGCGAAATGATTTAAAAGGAGTGAACTGGGACATTTTGTTTTATGGGAAGGATGTAGAAGAGAAATGGAGGACATTTAAAGGGGACATTTTAAGAGTACAGAATCTTTATGTTCCTGTTCAGTTGAAAGGAAACAGTAAAATTTGGAAAGAGCCCTGATTTTCAAGGGAAATTGGACATCTTATTCGGAAAAAGAGGGAGATCTACAATAATTATAGGCAGCATGGAGTGAATGAGGTGCTTCAGGAGTATAAATAATGTAAAAAGTATCTTAAGAAAGAAATTAGACAAGCTAAAGGAAGATGTGAAAGTAAATCCAAATGGTTTCTACAGCTATATTAATAGAAAAAGGATAACGAGGGATAAAATTGGTCCATCGGAGAGACAGAGTGGACAGCTATCTGCAGAGCCAAAAGAGATGGGGGAGATATTGAACAATTTCTTTTCTTCGGTATTCACCAAGGAGAAGGATATTGAATTATGTGAGGTAAGGGAAACTAGTAGAGTAGCTATGGATACTATGAGTTTCAAAGTAAAAGAAGTACTGACACTTTTGAAAAATATAAAAGTGGATACGTCTCCAGGTCCTGACAGGATATTCCCTAGGACATTGAGGGAAGGTAGTGTAGAAATAGCCGGGGCTATGACAGAAATATTTCAAATGTCATTAGAAATGGGAATAGTCCCCGAGGATTGGCATACTGCGCATGTTGTTCCATTGTTTAAAAAGGGTTCTAAGAGTAAACCTAGCAATTATAGACCTGTTAGTTTGACTTCAGTGGTGGGCAAATTAATGGAAAAGATACTTAGAGATAATATATATAAGCATCTGGATAAACAGGGTCTGATCAGGAACAGTCAGCATGGATTTGTGCCTGGAAGGTCATGTTTGACTAATCTTCTTGAATTTTTTGAAGAGGTTACTAGGGAAATTGACGAGGGTAAAGCAGTGGATGTTGTCTATATGGACTTTAGTAAGGCCTTTGACAAGGTTCCTCATGGAAGGTTGGTTAAGAAGGTTCAACTGTTGGGTATAAATGCAGGAGTAGCACGAGGGATTCAACAGTGGCTGAATGGGAGAAGCCAGAGGGTAATGATGGTGGCTGTTTGACGGGTTGGAGGCAGGTGACTAGTGGGGTGCCTCGGGGATCTGTGTTGGGTCCTTTGTTGTTTGTCATGTACATCAATGATCTGGATGAAGGTGTGGTAAATTGGATTAGTAAGTATGCAGATGATACCAAGATAGGGGGTGTTGTGGATAATGAAGACGATTTCCAAAGTCTACAGAGTGATTTAGGCCATTTTTATAAGAATGGGCTGAAAGATGGCAGATGGAGTTTAATGCTGATAAATGTGAGGTGCTACACCTTGGCAGGACAAATCAAAATAGGACGTACATGGTAAATGATAGGGAATTGAAGAATACAGTTGAACAGAGGGATCTGGGAATAACCGTGCATAGAAGCTGCGATGTAATGTTAAAATTGTACCAAATCTGGAGTATGGTGTACAATTTCGGTCGCCCAATTATAGGAAGGATGTCAACAAAATAGAGAGAGTACAGATGAGATTTACTAGAATGTTGCCTGGGTTTCAACAACTAAGTACAGAGAAAGGTTGAATAAGTTAGGTCTTTATTCTCTGGAGCACAGAAGGTTAAGGGGGGACATGATTTAGGTCTTTAAAATGATGAGAGGGATAGACAGATTTGAAGTGGACAAGCTTTTCCCTTTGAGAATAGGGAAGATTCACACAAGAGGACATGACTTCAGAATTAAGGGACAGAAATTTAGGGGTAACATGAGGGGGAACTTCTTTAGAGAGTGGCAGCGGTGTGGAATGAGCTTCCAGTGGAAGTGCTGGAGGCAGGTTCGTTGGTATCATTTATAAATAAATTTGATAGGCGTATGGATGAGAAGGGAATGGAGGGTTATGGTATGAGTGCAGGCAGGTGGGACTAAGGGAAAAAAGTTGTTCAGCACGGACTTGTAGGGCCGAGATGGCCTGTTTCCGTGCTGTAATTGTTATATGGTTACTATGGACAGTGGACAATTTGAACTTTCGACACTGATTGCACTGTAATTTGACTTGTTATTGTTCATTTTGTGTTCACTGCTTTTCCCCGCCCGGTTCAGGAATTAGTTTGTTTATTTAATTTCGTTTTTTTCTTCATTGTTGCCGACGGCTCCCAGCCGTCGCTGGGGGCCGTATTTCTCAGGACGCGATCCCTTAGCTGGTCGACTGCGGGACTGTGGTACCTTGGGATCACCCACGCAGAGCGTCACTGCGCCCGTGGAGCCTCCGTCCCGACTCACGCCCGGGGTGTCACCGACCCACATGCAGGAGCCACCCTTGACCATTCTATTCCTTCCTCTGGTTCTGGGTCGGGTCCTGTGGCATCAGTCTAAAAACGGGCCACTCATGCTCGAACCCTCGTCAGGAGATACGAGGGCGGGCACGTGACATCATGGGCTAGAGGGAGTGTCCTGGTACTTACGGTTTCTCACCTCGAGACCTTGAGTAGTCGACAGGTAGCTGAGCCCGAGAGAACAACCTCGCTCAGCTACAGCAACATTGTATTATAGTTAGCGCACCAACCTAACATGTCACCACTGAATAAACGACTCTTTGAACTGGCCTGACGTCTCACCTTTATTCACCACGTTTGGTTCTGCTACAATATGTAAATGAGATCCAATGTGATTGAACATCTGTGAGATTGGACTGTGACTCATGCAGCAGTTTGATTTTAAATGTTTTGATTTTTTTTTCTAAAAGAGCAGGGAAATTAATAACCAAATTTTCTAATTTTCAAAGCAAAATGTGGAGGATGAAAACATCTACTGGAGTATGTAAAATGTCTCAGTTGCGGTAAAGGGTGGAGGAGTATATTCCCAAACACTTTAAGCAAATATTCACGAAATAGAATCCGCAAAGCAACCAACGAGAGTTTTAATAGTTACTAAACCAAGTGCATTGACATTAATCCAGAGAGGCATGGGGCCCCGAGCGAGCTGGGCCACGAGAAAGGGCATTGTTGGGTCAGCAGCTTGGCAACCTTAATATTTTTAAATTTTCAGTTTGGTTATAAATTTTAGTAAATATCTAGAAAATAATTGACCAACGTTATAGAGGATTGGATTTTTGAAATCAGAAGGAAAATTTCTAACACAAAAATGAACATTTTCAGTTACAAAAGGTCAGATATGTCAACAATGTTAATGAAATTCAGGAAAATAATGTACCACATGTACAGATTTCCACAATCACAAGGCCAATCTCCAGAGAAATATATTAAAATTTCCCGTTTCGGGAATTGGTTTTCGAGGTGATACATTTCAAAGGCAAAATGACACACATACAACCACACACCCCCAAACAGTTTTAGTAGTTACTAGGCCAAGTGCAGACCAATTGGGCCTGTTCCAACGTGCGGCTGCAGGGGAGGCATGCGGCGTCACACAGCCTAACCACCACCGCACACACACTCACTACCGACCCACGCACACATTAACTACCCACTTTGATATTATATTAATATTACTAATTTGCCCCTCTTACACCATAACCGCCCTAACTACTGGCGCAGAGCCCCCAACCCCCAGGGACATCTAGGGGGAGTGGGGGGGGGGGTAGAGAGAGCAAAGAGAAAAGGGCAGAGACAGAGGGGCAGAAAAAGCGAAAAGGGGTAAGAGACAGAGTGATAGGGGATGGAGGGGAGGAGGAGAGGGAGCGTGCGTGGGGGGGGGGGGGGGGGGGGGGGGTTGGGGAGGAGAGAGAGAGGAGAGAGAGGTGTAGAGACGGGGAGAGAGAAGGGGGTGAGAGGAGCGAAGTGAGGTGGGTGGAGGGGAAGGGGGGGAGAAAGGGGAGGGTGGAAAGGGGGGTGGAGGGAAGGGGCTAGAGGAGGGTGTGGAGGGGAGGGGGTTAAGGGGAGGGAGAGTTTGGGAGGGGGAAGGGGAGAGAAAGAGGCAGAGAGAGAGGGGTGGAGAGGGAGAGGGAGGAAGAGAGAGGGGGCTGAGAGGAGGGGGGGGGGGGGAGGGGAGAGTGTAGGAGGGGGTGAAGGGGAGGGCATGGAGGGAAGTGGTAGGCTTTAGGGGAGGGAAAGGGGAGGAATGAGAGGAGGGAGAGGGGAGGGGAGGGGGAGAGAGAGAAGGGGAGAGAGATTGAGAGAGGAGGGGAGAGAGATGGAGGGGGGAGAGATAGAGAGAGAGAGAGCAGGGAAGAGACAGAGGAGGGGGGGTCGCAATGTTTTTTTCATAGCTCGCTTGCTCGCTCACAAGGTTTTTTCAAAGGACTTGCGAGCGGCGCGACTGGCTGCGCGTTGGGTTTGCAGAGGAAGGGAGGGGAGTGACTCTACTCGCTGAGCAGGGGGCAGGTTTCCCAGAGGGAGTAATGGCCGTGAGGGATACCTTTTCACCGCCATGTTCTACCATCGTGCGGGGAGACAGAACGGAATCAGAAACAAGCCGGTGGCCTCTAGTGACCGGCTGTGACCTCCCGATCTGCAGAACGCTCGCTCTTTCTGCGCATTTTGAAGAACGGGCGGGGAAAACTGCGCATGCGCGTTGACAGCAGCTGCATTAATCCGGAGCGGGGGAGGGGGCGGGGCCACTAGCAAACTGGGTCACGTGCAAGGGCTTTGTGAGGTCAGCAGCTGGGCAACATATATTTTTATAAATGTCAGTTTAGTGATACATTTTAGTAAATATTTCGGGAAATAATTGACCAAATTTATAGAGGAGTGGATTTTTGAAATCATAAGGAACATTTTTACCAGAATATGCAAGCATTTCACTGTTATTGTAACGTCAGCATCTGGGCAGCGATCAGATTTTTTTTTTAATGGTCAGATTGGTCAAATATGTATATTAAAAAGTCGGAAAATAATGTACCAAATGTACAGAGCAGTGGAATTCTAAAATCACAAGTACAATCTCTACTGTAATATGTAAAAAATCACCGTTTCAGCATTGTTTTTCGAGGAAATACGTTTCAAAGTCAAAATAACACCCACACATCACCCCCCCCCCCCCCCCCCCCACACACACTCACACAGTTTTAATAGAAACTGGACCAGGTGCAGACCCGTTGGGTCTGTTCCCCAACGTCTGTTTGAGGGGAGGGGGGGTGGATGGGGCGGCATGCAGCATCACAAACACTAACCACCCTGCACACACAAACTAACTACCCTCCTTGATATTATATCAACATTATTAATTTGCTCCTTTTACCCCATAACCCAATCCACTGACGCAAAGCCCCCAACTCGCAGGCGCGTCTGGAAAGTGAGGAGGGGTGCAGCGTGAGGGCAGAGAGAGAATGGGGAGAGACAGAGAGAGAGGCATAGACAGAAGGGTAAGAGAGGAGGGAGAGGGGGTGGAGGGGAGGGTGAGTGAGGGGGGACGGGGGAGGGGAGCGGAGGTGAGAGAGAGATGGGAGGAGAGAGACGGGAGGGTGGAGGGAAGAGAGAGAGATGGGAGGAGAGAGAGTGGAGGAGAGAGGGGAGGGAGGAGGGGAGTGAGAGATGGGAGGAGAGAGAGGGGAGGAGAGAGAGGGGAGGTGAGAACGGGGAGCTGAGAGGGGGATAGGAGGAATGTAATGGAGGAAATGTATGCTTGTAGTCAGAGGATAGAGGTGAGGTACTAAATGTGTACTTTGCATTTGCATGCACCAAGGAAAAGTGTGTGGGTGACAGCGAGATCAGTGTGAGAAATACTAATATGCAACGGGCGTTGGTAATCAAGGAGGAGGTTGTAATGATTCTCGATGAGCATAAATGTTGGAGCTATCCAAGGTTATTGAGCAAGGCTTGAGAGGAGTTTACAGGGGCCTAGACAATGATCTTTGTGATAGGTTTTACTGGCATTTGGAAGGGAAAATGGGCTTTATATATTTTAAAATATTTATATGTTGCATAATTGCAGATAAATGGCTGCAGATGTTTCGACTCCACCGCCTTTGGGAGGAAAGGAGGAATGAAGATATGACTTGCCATCCATCACAGTGGGGAATTTGGAGGAGCTGCTGTGGTGGATCTTAATGTCAAATTTTTATGTGGTTGTGTGTCTTGTTGATATTTTTGTATGACTATCGCAAATTCCTCGTATGTTGCAAAACATACTTGGTAATAAATTACGAGTATGATTATTATTATGATTATGATTTGTAGGTTAATTGGCCTCTGAAAATTGCCTCTCGAGAGTAGGGAGTGGATGCAATAGTGGGATAACATAGAACTAGTGTGAATGGGTGATTGATGGTTGGCGTGGACTTGTTAGGCCAAAGGGCCTGCACCAATGTTGTATCTCTAGGACCTGGATAAAATGGCGGCGGCGTGGGCACACCGCGACGCCCTGTGTCTCCCTAGAATGGGAAAAATAGCGACGATCCCCTTACCTGCTTCAAGGCTGCTCACTCGGAGCAGTCTTGTATTCATCTCGTACAGCCGACAGGAACTTCTGGACTTCGGTTCCTGCGGCTGCAACAACTTTTTGGACGATCTCCCTCTTCCGTCTGAGCTCATCAGAGCAACAGAGCACCCGACTGGAGACCGCCAGGTGAGTCGCGGGGTTGGAGACCGCCATCCGACCCGCGGAGCCCAACCGACCCTCGGCCCTCGCCCGACTCCCGGCCCTCGCCCGACGCCCGGTCCTCACCGGATCCCCGGCCCTCGCCCGACTCCCGGTCCTCGCCCGACTCCCGGCCCTCGCCCGACTCCCGGCCCTCACCCGACCCCCGGCCCTCACCCGACCCCCGGTCCTCGCCCGACTCCCGGCCCTCGCCCGACTCCCGGCCCTGCCCGACCCCCGGCCCTCGCCCGATCCCCGGCCCTCGCCCGACTCCCGGCCCTCACCCGACTCCCGGCCCTCACCCGATCCCCGGTCCTCACCCGATCCCCGGAGCCCAACCGTCCCGCGGAGCTGGAGAACGCCAGGTGAGTCCCGGAGCTGGAGACCGCCACCCGACCCGTGGAGCTGGAGAACGCCACCCGACCCGTGGAGCTGGAGACCGCCACCCGACCCGTGGAGCTGGAGACCACCACCCGACCCGTGGAGCTGGAGAACACCCCGGAGCTGGAGAACGCCACCCGACCCATGGAGCTGGAGAACGCCACCCGACCCGTGGAGCTGGAGAACGCCACCCGACCCGTGGAGCTGGAGACCGCCACCCGACCCGTGGAGCTAGAGAACGCCACCCGACCCGTGGAGCTGGAGACCGCCACCCGACCCGTGGAGCTGGAGAACGCCACCCGACCCGCTGGGCTGGAGAACGCCAGGTAAGCCCCGGGGCTGGAGACCATCAGCAGAGCCGCGGGGCTGAAGACCGCCTGCGGATTAACGCAGACGCGGAGCAACGGAGCGGCAGAACACCAGCGCGCACCAAGCCAGCTCGGGCCACCAGAAGCACCAACAGACGGCGACGGGTACGAAAACACTGCCGGGGACGCAGAGGTGGGTTAAAGGCCAGGTTAGAGCTAGCCCCACACAGGGCAGCGATTCCTAGCCTTTTCGTCGCCAACGTGCGCTCACCGTGAGTACCGGGACCATGAGGAGCGGCATGAGTATATCGGGAGGCCGGGAGCGACCAGTGCCCGTAGGCATGGGGACCGGCTGCGGGAAATACCGCGTGCGACTAGTGCCCGAGAACACCAAGGTCGGCAGGAGCGGTCCGATATATTAAAGCACCCGCGACGACTAGTGCCCGAGAGCATGTAAGTCGGCTGGAGCAGTTTGCTGAAGCAAATTTCTCCACAGTGGCAGGCTCCGGGATTGGAGGATAGCCACAGTGGGCAAAAAATATAAGTCCCACAGCAGTTTCCCATAAGGGCTGCATGAAATATCAGACGCCTCTGATGAGGGTATGGAAGGTCTGACGGGGTAAAATCTGAGCAGGTGATGGAGCCACCTTCCCCTATTGAAGGGTGGGATAAAACAACCTGTTGAACATGATGAGCCAGTACTGCCAGCAGGAACACACTGAGAATGATCTCGAGAAGGATGGCTGTGAGTATTGAATATATGTCCACCCATCAACTTCAAGCTAATACTTTTGCTGAAGTGTTGGCAAGGCATTTATACCCCGGGATATTGTGGTGCTCTTAATGTAGCCAGTGTTACAGGTGCACTTGCAGACATGTTGGGAAGGCCGTTAGGAGTCGGGATATTAAAATCCAAAATACTCTGAAAGGTCTCATGGCGGGCATAACAGCGTTGGGCCGCATGTTAGAAAAGGTGGACATAATTAGTGACCACAAGGATGCTATTGCACTATTTTTGCAATGTGCAGTTTGAACTAAATATATTAGAAAGAGGGCCATTCGGCCAGCTCTAGACCCTAAGTTCGCTATACTATGTAAGCATAGGGCTATAGACCCTGTTATTTGGGGGAGACCTGTCCAAACAGGTTAAAGAATTGGATGACGAGGCTCGACTTTGGGGCTGATTAGAGCATCCAAAGGATATCTGGGGAAGACATTAACCTTATGTGCATCCTAAGAGAGGTAGTTTTTGTAATTATACTACAAAGAATTGGGCAGAGGTACCCAGCAGCAGCGTCCTGTTTAGGGTTTGGCCCGGGACGACCACTGTGGAAGATGCAAAAGCCTCTACGTCAGCATCTACCCTAACCTAAACCTTTAGCCCCTCCACAACCACGAATGAAACCAAGAAAATAACTTGGTTACCACCGATAACCATGGAGGTAGGTGAATCTGGGGCTCCAGCATTAATAGGGAGCATGGAAGTTGGAGGAACATTGCAACTTCATTTGGAAGCATGGTGTAATATAACTATGGACAGATATATCCTTAGCAGTATTAAGGGATATCTGATAGAGTTTCTACACAAACAAAACCGTACAACATGCACCGGAGAGAATATACATGCTTACTAAAAGGGAACTACAAAAATTATTCACTAAAGGCGTAATGGAACAAACCAAACCTGAACAGCAGGATTTTGTCTCACATATTTATTAGAAATAAGAAAGATGGGGGTTGCCGTATTATTATGGATTTATCTAAGCTTCACAATGTTGTGCAATATGTTCATTTTAAAAATGGATACTTTAGCAGTGCTAAAGAGTTAGTTTCAGCAGGCTACTTTATGGCAAATATTGATCGTAAAGATGCTTACTATACAATATCCAACAGGGGAAAAATTTTAAACCAGCTTTGGTATTGCCGCAACACCAAAATCATAGAGTAATGGCATAGTTGGATGATATACTTATTGTGGGAATAACTTATGAATTGGCATGTTAGGTAATGGTTGCCACTAAACAATTGTTTGAACAGCTGGGATTCATTATCCATCCACTTGTCAAAATTGACACCATTAACACATTTAATATGTTAATGACTTTACTAATAGGAGTATTGCTCCAAACCAATAGTTATTCACAACCTGTTTGTGCTATTACAAACAGATGCCAGTGCAATTGGTTAGGGTACAACTGATACCATCTCGAGCTATGGGGGAGATGGAATATACAAGAAGCTAACCTACTTAACACTAAGGATATAAGTACTTAGAAATGTTAAGTGCATTTCATGGGCTAAAATCCTATAGCTCAGGAATGAAACTGCAGCATGTTAGATTGTAGATAATACCTCGGTGGTGGCATATATAAGTCATATGGGTGGAAATATATCAACATCTTGTGATGTATTGGCAAATTCAATTTGGCAATAGTGTGTCCAAAGGAATATTTGGTTACCGGCTACGTATCTACCAGGGATACTAATTCAGTGGCAGACACCAGGTCACAAAAATTTATTGAAAGTACTGAATGGATGTTGGATAGAACGGTATTTGCTGGAATCACAGTAAAGTATGTAATGCCGGATATTAGAATTGCATCCAGGGGGGGGGGGGGGGGGGGGGGGGGGGGGGAGACTTCATTTATGTATTTCCTTCTTTTTCTACCTAATTAATCGGGTACTAAGGGAAATTCAACAGGAATCGACATCTGGGATGTCTCAGTACCTGATTGGCTTACCCAACTATGGTTTTCCGGGGTACAGGACATGGTGCTGGAACCATGTATAACTGTAAAACTTAATCCTAGGTTACTGGTGCATCCAGTAACTCAGGATAGCTATCCATGCCATAGAAAATATTGATTTAGTAGGTTGTAGACTCTAAAAGACCACTACGGGACATGGGGCTATCAAAAAGAACTGTGGACATGATCACAGCAGCACAAAGAAGGTCTACACAAAAACAATATTTAGGTCATATTAAAAATGGACTAATTACTGCCATAATAATTGTAATTGTAATTGTAATTGTAAATCTTTATTGTCATTTCCTGAGTATTCGCATACCCAGAGGAAACAAAAAAAACGTTGCTCAACCAGTGTCCATTCAGTTTGCATTAAAAAATAAATAGGAATTAAAATTAAAAAATACATGTCATGAACAAATTTAACACTCTACTAAACATTCAACAGCCGTTCCGACCGGCAGCGGCACAACAGTGGCTCTGCTGCAGTGTGGGGGTTTGTGCGCGATACTTGGCAGGGGGCAAAGTCCATTTAACAGTCTTATAGCCTGTGGGAATAAGCTGAGGAGCATCCTGCTGCTTTTGCAGCTAATGCTCCTGTACCTCTTCCCAGATGGGAGGATGGAGAAAATGTCATGCGATGGGTGGTAAGGGTCTTTGATGATGGAGATGGCTGTTGATACATCTCTTCCTGTATATGTCCAGCAGGAAGGGGAGTGGAGCACCAATAATCCTGCTTGCGGTCTTCACTATCCTGTCCAGTTGGTGCCGTTCGTACGCCTTGCAGCTCCCGAACCAGGAAGTGATGCCGTATGTCAGTGTGCTCTCGACAGTCCCCCTATAAAAAGTCCGTAGGTGTGTGGTGGGGAGGCCTGCTTTACATAGTCTTCGGAGAGGGTGAAGTCGCTGCTGGGCTCTCTTGACCAGAGCTGTGGTGTTGGCCGTGGACGTCAGGTCATCAGACAGATGTAGTCCTAAGAACTTCATGCTGCTGACTCTTTCCACATCAGCTCCGTCGATGTGCAGAGGTGTATGGTGTTGTTTCCCCACCCTCCTGAAGTCAACCACCATCTCCTTAGTTTTTCCCATGTTAAGAATGAGGTTGTGGGATTTGCACCAACCTGTGAGCAGCTCCACCTCCATCCTGTACGCCGATTCATCATTGTCACTGATGAGACCCACCACTATTGTGTCATCAGCGAACTTGTTGATGAAGTTGTTATTGAGTCTGGCAGTACAGTCGTGTGTCAGCAGACTAAACAGAAGGGGGCTTAGGACACAGCCTTGGGGTGAGCCAGTGCTCACGGCTCTGGTTTTTGATGTCCTACTGCCCACCCTGACTGTCTGCTGCCGTTGCGACAGAAAGTTCAGGACCCAGCTACATGTGCCAGCATCAACCCCCAATAGCTCCAACTTCTCCACCAGCTGCTGCGGAATGGTTGTATTGAAAGCAGAGCTGAAGTCTATGAAGAGGATCCTGGCATAGGTATTTTTCCGATCAAGATGTGACAATACGAGGTTCAGTGTTGTTGAGACTGCGTCCTCTGTGGATCGGTTGGCTCTGTAGGCGAACTGCAGTGGGTCTAGATCGGCAGGTAGACTATTTTTGATGTGCTGCATAACTAGTCGCTCAAAACACTTCATTACAATGGGTGTTAGGGCCACTGGTCGAAAGTCATTATGGCAGGCTGGGTTTGGTTTCTTCGGGACAGGGACGATGGTGGCACTCTTAAGACAGTTGGGAACTACTGCCTGGCTGAGTGAGATGTTAAAAATGTCTGTGAAGACATCTTTCAGTTGCTCGGAACAGTCTCTTAGAACGCATCCAGGAATGTTGTCCGGCCCTGCAGCTTTGCGTGGATTGACGCTGGCAAAGGCCTTATTAAATCTGGCTGCGGACAGCCTGAGCGACTGGTCACTGGGACATGGCAGTAGTGCACGTGTCTGGGTGCTGTTTTTAACCTCAAACCGTGCGTAGAACTCATTCAGTTCAGCTGGTCGGGAGGGGTTGTTTTGGCATATCCGCAGCGGGGGGGGGGGGCTTGTAGTCAGTGATGGTCTGAAATCCCTGCCACAAGCGACGTGTCATTGTCTTTGTCATTTGCGAAGTGGCTATTGAGTTTTTGTCCGTACAGCCTCTTCGCTTCCCTGATCCCCCGGGATAGGTTACCCCTTGCCAGTTTGTATGCTTCGTTGTCCCCAGATTTAAATGCCGCATTCCGGATTCTCAGTAGGGAACACACTTCCCCAGTTAGCCAAGGTTTCTGATTGGCACGCCTCCTGATGGTTTTTTACCACCGTTACATCCTCAATACATTTATTGATGTATGCGATGACGGATTCTGTATATTCTTGGAGGTTGATGCCACTGTCATCTATTGCTGCCTCTCTGAAAATGGCCCACTGTGTGGTTTCAAAACAGTCTTGTAGTGCTGCCGTAGCTCCCTGTGGCCATGTTCTGACTTCTTTGACCGTTGGCCTGTCCTGTTTCACCCTGGGTCTGTATGCAGGTGTGAGCATGACCGCTAAGTGGTCAGAGTTGCTGATATGGGGGAGGGGGGCTGCTTTATATGCATCTTTAATGTTGGTGTACACCAGGTCTAGTTTGTTCTTCCCCCTGGTTGCAATGTTCACATGCTGGTAGAATTTAGGCAGAACAGATTTAAGACTTGCCTGGTTGAAATCCCCAGCTGCCATGAAGAACGCATCTGGATGTTCCCTCTGCTGCTCACTGATGTTGTTGTAGAGCACTGTCATAGCATCCTTCACGTCCGCGCTCGGTGGTACATAGACAGCGGTTATGAAGACAGCTGTTAGTTCTCTGGGTAAGTAGAAGGGTCGGCATTTCACAGTCATTAGCTCCACGTGGGGTGAGCAGTAGGTGGAAATCACCACAGCATCCCGGCACCATGATCTGTTCACATACACAGCCAGCCCCCCTCCCCTTGCCTTACCAGCTAGCGAAGCTACTCTATCAGCTCTGTATAGCATAAGTCCCTCCAACTGGATCGCAGCGTCTGTGATGTTCTGATTCAGCCAGGTCTCCGTTAGGATGTAAACACAGCAGTTCTTCACGCTTCGTTGGGAGGCTCTCCACGCTCTGAGGTAGTCCATCTTGTTGTCGAGGGAGCGGACATTTGCCAGCATGACTGTAGGCACTGCCGGTTTGTGTGGGTTCGCGTTTAGCCTAGCGTAGGCTCCTGCGCGTTTCCCCCGCTTCTGCCCTCTACTACACCGCTTGCGATGTTTCCCCACCAGCGTTGTTCCAGGTGCGGGTGCGAGTGCAGCGGCTCTCCATGGGCCTGCGCGCCTCCGTGGGCCTGCACACCTCCGTGGGCCTGTGCACCTCCGTGGGCCTACGCGACGCAGAAGTCTCAGCTCCACCAGGACGCTCCGTAAGGTAAGGTTGCAGCAAGAAGCCTTGCTGCCGATTTTTAAAAGAACCAGCCGCTCGTACTTACGCACGTACACGCACTCCTCCGACACACACTCTTCGTACACACCACTCGCTCCAAAAATCCATGAAAACACTGAACTTCCACTGGGAGAGGTCGCTGCGAGCTCCGGTCGCGCCGCCATCTTGTCCTGGTAATCCGCCATCTTGTCCCGGTAATCTTACTATTTTACTTCGGAGCCACGTGAGTGACTACGTGAAAGATTTCTGGACCTTCTGGACCACAGAAATAAGGATGTTCCAGCGGTGCTAGAGTTTCTCACCAGCCTGCACTATGGAGGACTGAGTTACAGCACTGTGAATAGTGCCAGGAGTGCATTGTCAAGTTATTGATGGCAAGGAACAGAAAGACAGTCTGTGGGATCACATGCTCTGGTAGTTAAACTTTTAAGAGGCAATGTTAACACCAAGCCACCCAAAATAAGATACAACAAAATCTGGGATGTAAGTGTGGTCTGGACAATGCTAAGGAATTGGTCGCCGGCTACAGCATTAAATCTGGATAAACTAACTAAGAAATGGTAATGCTGATGGCGCTAGTCACAGCGCCAAGGGTCCAGTTATTGCAAAAAGTAAGACTGGATGGCTTCACTATGGCGGCAGGAAGTTTGGGGTTTGTGATCCAGGACCGTATTATTAAACAAAATAGACCAGGATCAGCGGGGCAGGTCATAGAATTGATTGCCTACCCGGAGGACAAAACGCCTCTGTATAGTGAAGCACGTTTTGTTATACAGTGAAAGTACAAAGGCTATCAGAGGCAAGGAAAATGGCGTTTAATGAGCTATAAGAAACTGTACCGTAGAGTGTAACTCAGACCATTTCGCGGTGGCTGAAATATGGGTTAAGATAGGCGGGAGTGGACACTAACATATTTAAATATCACTCCACCAGGGCTGCAGCTACATCTGCAGCAAAACGCCTTGATGTATCCATGGACAAATCCTCAGGATTGCAAGATGGTTGTCGGAGAAAATGTTTCAGAAATGTTATAACAAACCAGTTAGCAGCATGGGAACGTTTTCGGGGAACATTTTAAGTTCTGTATGATACTTTATCCCTGAAGAATACAGGGTTATGATTTGAATTAATTAGATATTATTTATCATTTCCATTAAATAATTGGTATGAATGTTTTGAATATCATTAACAATTTCTCCCTAACTACCAAGGCAGTTGTGAAGCATGGACTCGTTTCCACGGCATGAGGTCACATAGCTTTGAAATCTTTCACGTAGTCACTCACGTGACTCCGAAGTAAAATAGTATGATTAAACGAGAACTTACCAGTTTGAAGTTTGATCTTTATTTTATGAGGAGGAACGTTGAGGGAATACGTGCCCTCCGCTCCCACCCTCGAATGGTCATATCTTAAACTGGTATCTCTTTAATAATCTTACTATTTTAGGTCATTATAGTGTATCTGTGACCTCGCACCGCTGCTTTGAAGGATGACACGCATGCGTCGTAGTGGGCTTCTTTCACGTATTCCCTCAACGTTCCTCCTCATAAAATAAAGATCAAACTTCAAACTGGTAAGTTCTCGTTTAACCTTACTATTATAGTCCCCTACTCAAGAAATTAAATACTTTAATGAAATTCTGGAAAAAGCTTCCGATGTCTTTCATAGGCCGAAAATATGCTATAAAAATGATCCTTTTAACACAAATTCTATACCTATTTCAATCAATCTCTATATATCTTTATGTCCCCGTACGGTTCAAAGGAAATAGTAAAAACTGGCAAGAGTCATGGTTTTCAATGGAAATTTGACACTTGGGTCGGAAAAAGAGAGAGATCTACAATAATTATAGACAGCATGGAGTAAATGAGGTGCTTGAGGAGTATAACGAATGTAAAAAGAATCTTACGAAATAAATTAGAAAAGCTAAAGGAAGGTATGAGGTTGCTTTGGCAAGTAAGGTGAAAGTAAATCCAAATGGTTTCTACAGCTATTTTAATAACAAAAGGATAACAAGGGATAAAATGGGTCCATTGGAGAGACAGAGTGGACAGCTATCTGCAGAGCCAATAGAGATGGGGGAGATATTGAACTATTTATTTTCTTCGGTATTCACCAAGGAGAAGGGCATTGAATTATGTGACGTAGGGGAAACAAGTAGAGTAGCTATGGAAACTATGAGATTCATAGAACTGACACTTTTGAAAAATATAAAAGTGGATAAGTCTCCAGTTCCGGACAGGATATTCCCTAGGACATTGAGAAAAGTTAGTGTAGAAATAGCATGGGCTATGACAGAAATATTTCGAATGTCATTAGAAATGGGAATAGTGCCCGAGGATTGGCGTACTGCACACGTTGTTCCATTGTTTATAAAGGGTTCTAAGAGTAAACCTAGCAATTATAGACCAGTTAGTTTGACTTCAGTGGTGGGCAAATTAATGGAAAAGGTACTTAGTGTTAATATATATATATATATATATATATGCATCTGGATAAACAGGGTCTGATTAGTATTGCGTACAGTTTTAGTCTCCTAAATTGAGGAAATACATTCTTGCCACAGAGGGAGTACAGAGAAGGTTCACCAGACTGATTCCTGGGATGTCTGGACTTTCATATGAAGAAAGACTGGATTGACTCGGTTTGTACCCACTAGAATTTAAAAGATTAAGGGGGGATCTTATAGAAACTTACAAAATTCTTAAGGGGTTGGACAGGCTAGATGCAGGAAAATTGTTCCCGATGTTGGAGAAGTCCAGAACAAGGCAAAACTGAACAACAAAATTGTACAAGGCCTTGGTCACAGTTTAAGGAAAAGGGGGAAATCTTTGAGGACCGAGATGAGGAAAACATTTTTCACAGAGAATGGTGAATCTCTGGAATTCTCTGCCACAGAAGGTAGTTGAGGCCAGTCGATTGGCTATATTCAAGAGGGAGTTAGATGTGGCCCTTGTGGCTAAAGGAATCAGAGGGTATGGAGAGAAGGCAGGTACAGGATACTGAGTCGGATGATCAGCCATGATCATATTGAATGGCGGTGCAGGCTCGAAGGGACGAATGGCCTACTTCTGCACCTATTTTCTACGTTTCTATGTTTCTATTAGGAACAGCCAACATGGATTTGTGCCTGGAAGGTCATGTTTGACTAATCTCTTGAATTTTTTGAAGAGGTTACTAAGGAAATTAATGGGGGTAAAGCAGAGGATGTTGTCTATATGGACCTTAGTAAGGCCTTTGACAAGGTCCCTCATGGAAGGTTGGTTAAGAAGGTTCAATTGTTGGGTATTAATGCAGGAGTAGCAAGATGGATTCAACAGTGGCTGAATGGGAGATCCCAGAGAGTAATGGTGGATGGCTGTTTGTCAGGTTGGAGGCAGGTGACTAGTCGGGTGCCTCAGGGATCTGTGATGGGTCCAATGTTGTTTGTCATGTACATCAATGATCTGGATGAAGGTGTTGTAAATTGGATTAGTTAGTATGCAGATGATACTAAGATAGGTGGTGTTGTGGATAATGAAGTAGATTTCCAAACTCTACAGAGAGATTTAAGCTATTTGAAAGAATGGGCTGAAAGATGGTAGATGGAGTTTAATGCTGATAAGTGTGAGGTTCTACGTCTTGGCAGGACAAATCAAAATAGGATGTACATGGTAAATGAGAGCGAATTGAGGAATGCAGTTGAACAGAGGGATCTAGGAATAACTGTGCATAGTTCCCTGAAGGTGGAATCTCAAGTAGATAGGGTGGTAAATAAAGCTTTTGGTATGCTAGCCTTTATATAATGTTAGAAGCTGGGATGTAAAAATTGTACAAGGCATTGGTGAGACCAATTCTGGAGTATGGTGTACCATTTTGGTCGCCCAATTATAGGAAGGATGTCAACAAAATAGAGAGAGTACAGAGGAGATTTACAAGAATGTTGCCTGGGTTTCAGCAACTAGGTTACTGATAAAGGTTGAATAAGTTAGGTCTTTATTCTTTGGAGCGCAGAAGGTTAAGGGGGGGGGGAGACTTGTTAGAGGTCTTTAAAATGATGAGAGGAATGGCAGAGTTGACGTGGATAAGCTTTTCCCATTGGCAGTAGGGAAGATTCACACAAGAGGACATGACCTCAGAATTATGGGACAGAAGTCTAGGTGTAACATGAGGGGAAACATCTTTACTCAGATATTGGTAGCTGTATGGAATGAGCTTCCAGTGGAAGTGGCGGAGGCAGGTTTGATTTTCTCATTTAAAAATGAATTGGATAGGTATATGGATGGGAAAGGAATGGAGGGTTATGGTCTGGGTGCAGGTGGGTGGGACTAGGGGAAAATAAGTGTTTGGCACGGACTTGTAGGGCCGAGATGCCCTGTTTCCGTGCTGTAATTGTTAAATCGTTATATGGTTAATGGTATGAACCGGGTCCTTCTATATCTTTATCTTTTTTAGATATAAGTGTAATCGTTGATTCCGCTGATGTTTCTGGTAATGTTTGTGCTTTAAAAGCATATGTGTACATTTTATGTAAACGTGGTGTAATTATCTCATAAAAAACGTTTATAAAATGCATTACTAAATCCATCAGGTTCTGGGGTTTTTTTTCCATTCTTTAATGAGTTTATTGTTTCTTCTATTTCCTTATTTGAGATTTGTGCTCCTAATACTTCTTGTTGAATCAGGTTAAGTTTTGGAAGATTATATTATATCCAAGAACTCTATAACTTTAGTGCTATCTGCTAACGTTTTGGATGTATATACATTTTGATAAATTGAGCAAATATTTTATTAATATCATTAGGTAGTGTTAACAATTCACCTTTATCTGATTTAATCTTTAAAATCGTATGATCTTTTTCACATTTCTTCAATTGACGTGCGAAAGGTTAGGCGGTTTATCACCAAATTCAAAATTTTCCTGTTTTGTAATTTGAAATCATCTTATAACTTTTGCTGATAATATTTAATTTAATTTAAATTTCAAAATTATTATTTTATTATGTTTATCTATAGTTGGCTCTTTAGCGTTATCTAGATCCAATTGTCTAATTCGTTCTTCTAACTGCCTTTGTTCATTCTTATACTTTTTGTTTTGGAAAGCTTGATATGAAATTATAGATCCTGTGAAAAATGCTTTGAAAGATTCCCATAATAAAGAGGGTGAAATATCCGGGGTGTCGTTGGTCTTGAAAAAAAGTTCCATCTGTTGTTTTAAATGTTTACCACCTTGTGGACCAGTTAGGATTTGAGAATTAACCTCCAAAACAATCTTTTATTAAGCATTCCTTCGAGTTAAAAAAAAAAGGCTAACGGGGAATGGTCAGAAATAATGCTATTAGAAACATAGAAATATAGAAATTAGGTGCAGGAGTAGGCCATTCGGCCCTTCGAGCATGCACCACCATTCAATATGACCATGGCTGATCATCTAACTCAGTATCCTGTTCCTGCCTTCTCTCCTTACCCCCTGATCCCTTTAGCCACAAGGGACACATCTAACTCCCTTGTAAATATAGCCAATGAACTGGCCTCAACTACCTTCTGTGGCAGAGAATTCCAGAGATTCACCACTCTCTGTGTGAAAAATGTTTTTCTCTTCTCGGTCCTAAAATATTTCCCCTTATCCTTAAACTCAGACCCCTTGTTATGGACTTCCCCGACATCGGGAACAATATTCCTGCTTCTAGCCTGTCTAACACCTTAAGAATTTTGTAAGTTTCTATAAGATCCCCCCTCAATCTTCTAAATTCCAGCGAGTACAAGCGAGTATTGTGATATTTTGGGTTCATTTTATAGAGAATTGATTTTGTGTCCACTAAAAAATAATCAATACGTGAATATGTGTTGTGTACCGTTGAATAAAACACGTATTCCCTTCTAGCTGGGTTAGTGATCCTCCAAACATCTGTGGTTTGGATTTTTTATGTATGTATTTAGGAGTTCACTACTTTTAGATTTTGTTACCCCTCTTTTGTTGTGTAGATTTATCCAGGTACGGATCTAACACGGAATTAAAGTCTCCTCCAATTATCACGTTTTGATTGTTAGACTCTGAGATTATATTCAGGATTTTATTTAAAAAATTGGGGATTATCAAAATTATGCGCATAAATATTTACCATGGTGATTGGAGTAGCATGAATCTCTCTGGTAACTATAAGATATCTCCCTTCCTTATCTATTATGATATAAAAATGATCCTTTTAACACAAATTCTATACCTATTTCAATCAATCTCTATATATCTACAAAAAAAGATTTTTTTTTAAACTGGACTAAGACATTACAAATTTTAATGTGACTATAATTCTCACAGAATACAAAGAACTCACTTGAGCAAACCTACACAATTGGGTGGTCTAGCACTTCCTAACTTTATGCTGACTGCAAAAGTTTTTATAGATATGTGAAAAGAAAGAGATTAGTTAAAACAAATGTAGGTCCCTTGCAGTCAGAAACAGGTGAGTTGATCATGGTGAACCAGGATATGGCGGACCAATTGAATAACTACTTTGGTTCCGTCTTCACTAAGGAAGACATAACTGATCTGCCGGAAATAGCAGGGGCCCGCGGGTCAAAGGAGGTGGAGGAATTGAGTGAAATCCAGGTTAGTCGGGAAGTGGTGTTGGGTAAATTGAATGGATTAAAGGCCGATAAATCCCCAGGGCCAGATAGGCTGCATCCCAGAGTACTTAAGGAAGTAGCTCCAGAAATAGTGGATGCATTAGTAGTAATCTTTCAAAACTCTTCAGATTCTGGAGTAGTTCCAGAGGATTGGCGGGTAGCAAACGTAACCCCACTTTTTAAGAAGGGAGGGAGAGAGAAGACGGGGAATTACAGACCAGTTAGTCTAACATCGGTAGTGGGGAAACTGCTAGAGTCAGTTATTAAAGACGGGATAGCAGCACATTTGGAAAGTGGTGAAATCATTGGACAAAGTCAGCATGGATTTACGAAAGGTAAATCATGTCTGACGAATCTTATAGAATTGTTCGAGGATGTAACTAGTAGCGTGGATAGGGGAGAACCAGTGGATGTGGTGTATCTGGACTTCCAGAAGGCTTTCGACAAGGACCCACATAAGAGATTAGTATACAAACTTAAACCACATGGCATTGGGGGTTCAGCATTAATGTGGATAGAGAACTGGCTGGCAAACAGGAAGCAAAGAGTAGGAGTAAACGGGTCCTTTTCACAATGGCAGGCAGTGACTAGTGGGGTACCGCAAGGCTCAGTGCTGGGACCCCAGCTATTTACAATATATATTAATGATCTGCATGAGGGAATTGAAGGCAATATCTCCAAGTTTGCGGATGACACTAAGCTGGGGGGCAGTGTTAGGTGTGAGGAGGATGCTAGGAGACTGCAAGGTGACTTGGATAGGCTGGGTGAGTGGGCAAATGTTTGGCAGATGCAGTATAATATGCATAAATGTGAGGTTATCCATTTTGGTGGCAAAAACGGGAAAGCAGATTATTATCTAAATGGTGGCCGATTGGGAAAGGGGGAGATGCAGCGAGACCTGGGTGTCATGGTACACCAGTCATTGAAGGTAGGCATGCAGGTGCAGCAGGCAGTAAAGAAAGCGAATGGTATGTTGGCTTTCATAGCAAGAGTATTTGTGTATAGGAGCTGGGAGGTTCTACTGCAGTTGTACAGGGTCTTGAGACCACACCTGGAGTATTGCGGCAGTTTGGTCTCCAAATCTGAGGAAGGACATTATTGCCATAGAGGGAGTGCAGAGAAGGTTCACCAGACCGATTCCTGGGATGTCAGGACTGTCTTATGAAGAAAGACTGGATAGACTTGGTTTATACTTTCTAGAATTTAGGAGATTGAGAGGGGATCTTATAGAAACTTACAAAATTCTTTAGGGGTTGGACAGGCTAGATGCAGGAAGATTGTTCCCGATGTTGGGGAAGTCCAGGACAATGGGTCACAGCTTAAGGATAAGGGGGAAATCCTTTAAAACCGAGATGAGGAGAACCTTTTTCACACAGAGAGTGGTGAATCTCTGGAACTCTCTGCCACAGAGGGTAGTTGAGGCCAGTTCATTGGCTATATTTAAGAGGGAGTTAGATGTGGCCCTTGTGGCTAAGGGGATCAGAGGGTATGGAGAGAAGGCAGGTACGGGATACTGAGTTGGATGATTAGCCATGATCATATTGAATGGCGGTGCAGGCTTGAAGGGCAGAATGGCCTACTCCTGCACGTAATTTCTATGTTTCTATGTTTCTATGTACTACTACTGGGCAGTAAATATCAAACATATGATTCACCTGCTGGACAATTCTGCCCAGCAGGTGGTTTGGATTATAATGGAGGGAGAGGACTGCTCACCTTGTAATATTGGAGCGATCTTCCTCTCACCAATGAACTTGAATAACACAAAAAACAATAAAAACCCAATTATACATACTACAATTAGATCCTGGAAACAAATAAAACATAATCTGAAACTAAGAAATTTATCTCTGTTATCTCCAATAGCTAATAAACCCTCTATTATAGATAAATCATTTATACAATGGGGCAGAATAGGAATTAAAACACTCGGAGATTTGTACGAAAATGGAAAAGTATTATCATTCCAACAATTACAAATAAAATATAATGTGAGAAAGAACCATTACTTTAAATATCTTCAAATATCTGACTACCTGAAAAAATATACACAAGATTATCATAATAGCCACCAGATTTACTGGACGAAGCAATGAAGACAAAGGCTGAATCAGCAAATGTAACATCATACTTGTATAACATTATTTTAAATATAGAAATACCTTCAACCAATGGTATTAGAAGAGACTGGGAACAAGAACTGGCTATAAAATTTTCAAAAGATAGGTGGGATAAACATTTACAATATGTGCATAAATGCTCGATGAACGTTAGACACACGCTAATACTATTAAAAAATCTTATATAGATTATACTATTCAAAAAACAAAATAAGTAAACGTTTTCCTAACGTTTCACCTATTTGTGATAAATGCCGATCTCAAGAAGCTACCATAGCGCACTCATTCGTTTTTTGTATAAAAATTCAAAAATTTTGGACTGAAATGTTTGAAATCTTTACAAAATTATTCAAAATAAAGCTGATACCAAAACCTGATTAGATTATCTCTGGAACAACGGAAGGTAGCCGTGAACTAAATGTGTTTCAAAAGAATCTATTTAATTATGGGCTAATAATGGGAACAAAGCTTATACTTAAATTCTGGTAGAACGCTCCTATACCAACATTAAATATGTGGATTTCAAACATGTTTGAAACATTACAACTGGAAGATATGAGACTCCTCCTTTCAGGCAAATCAGACCACTTCCAAAATACGTGGTCTGAATTTATCAACTTACTACAAGAATAAGGTACATCAGTACTTCAAAAAAGAAATGGTGTCGGGATCTGGTAAAGGGGGAGGAAACATATGAAGTTGGTATATCCCTTTAACGTGGTTTTTATAATAGAGATTTGGGTTTTGTTTTTTTATTCCTTTTTTCTCCTTTCTTTTCTATGGTCAATGTCTTAATTATTTTCTCTAACCAATGGGTCTCTGTTTTTTTTCTCAATGATCACTCTTTTACACGAACACAACTTTATCTACTTTATTTATCTATCTTTCCTTAAAGCTTAAACAATGAAAGGGTACAATAAAGGTAATAAGATATATCTGGATTGTACTATTGTAATTTACTAATTTCTAATAAATAAAAATACTAACAAATATATATTTACAAAGCCATACAAGAAAGGGAGATAAATTAAAAAAGAAAAGAAAAAAAACCCTCATAAACTATACAGTATCTTAGTCATATATACAACCCATCACCCTATAATTACCCTTCCCAATACAATCAGTATAACAAATATCCCACTGACAATCACCTATCCCCATACCAATATCCTTCGCAAAAAGTGTGTTTGTACATCTTTTTAAACTGATTATGTTTGTGCTATGTTGTATCTCCTGTTCCAGACCATTCCACAAATTCACACCACAGATTGATATACACATACTTTTAAGCGTTGTTCTGACTTTGAGGTTTTTTTTTTTAAATTATGTTCCCCTCTGAAAATTATACCCACCCTGTCTTTCCATACACTTTTTGTATATTTCTTGGAAGTAAATTATTTCTTGCTTTAGAAATGCAGCTTTTGAAATGATGGGTTTGAAAGAAACGTGGCTCATTAAACGTGGATTTTGAAATAAATGTAGCTTTTCAAATGTGTTTTTTGAAATAAATGTAGCTGAAATGATGGTTTGGAAATAAATGTAGCTTTTGAAATGTGGCTTTTGAGGTGTGGCTTTTGGAATAAATGTGGCTTTCGAAATGTTGCTTTTTAGGTGTTGCTTTTGAAATATATGTGGCTTTTGAAAAAAAAAAGTGGTTTTGAGGTGTGGCTTTAGAGATGTGGCTTTTGAGGTGTGGCTTTTGAGGTTCGCTCGCCTTTTGAAATGTAGCTCTTGAAACACATCTGGCTTTGAAAAAATGTATCTTTTGAAAATTTACTTTGAAATGTGGCTTTTGAGATAAATGTGGCTTTGGAAATGTGACTTTTGAAATAAACGTGGCTGCTGAAATGTGGCTGTTGAAATAAATGTGGCCGTTGAATTGTGGCTGCTGAAATAAACGTGGCTTTTGAAATAAATGTGGCTTTCGAAATCTGGCTTTTGATGTGTGGCTTTTTAAATAAATGTGGCTTTTGAGGTGCGGCTTAAGAATAAACGTGGCTTTTGAAATGTGGCTTTTGGGGTGTGGCTTTCGAAATGAACGTGGCTTTTGAAATGTGGCTTTTGAGGTTTGGCTTTTGAAATAAATTTGGCTTTTGAAATAAATGTGACTTTTGAAATAAATGTAGCTTTAGAAATGTAGCTTTTGAAATGATGGTTTTGAAAGACATGTGGCTCTTCAAATGTGGTTTTTGAAATAAATGTATCTTTTCAAATGAGTTTTTTTTAAATAAGTGTAGCTTTTGAAATGATGGTTTGGAAATAAATGTGGCTTTTGAGGTGTGGCTTTTGAAATAAATGTGGCTTTCGAAATGTGGCTTTTGAGGTGTGGCTGTTGAAATAAATGCGGCTTTTGAAAAAAAAATGTGGTTTTTGAGGTGTGGCTTTGGAGGTGTGGCTTTTGAGGTGTGGCTTTTGAGGTTCGACTTTTGAAATGTGGCTTTTGAAATAAATGTGGCTGATAAAATGTATCTTTTGAAAATTGACTTTGAAATGTGGTTTTGATATGAATGTGGCTTTTACGGTGTGGTTTTTGAGATAAATGTAGCTTTTGAAATGTGACTTTTGAAAAAAAATGTGTTTTTTTGCAATAAATGTGGCTGTTGAAATGTGGATTTTGAAATAAATGTGGCTTTTGAAATAAATGTAGCTTTTGAAATAAATGCGGCTTTTGAAATAAATGTAGCTTTTGAAATAAATGCGGCTTTTGAGGTGTGGCTTTTGAAATAAATGTGGCTTTTGAAATAAATGTGGCTTTTGAAATGTGGCTTTTGAAATAAATGTGGCTATAGAAATGAATGTGGTTTTTTATTTATTTATTTATTAGAAGTAGTGTACATTAGTAGTGCCACACGGCAGTGAGAGTACAAATGGAGCGAGGTGGAGGATAAATATGTGGCTGAGGGACTGATGCAGTGGGCATGGATTCAAGTTTCTGGATCATTGGGACCTCTTTGGGGGAAGGTGTGACCTGTACAGAAAGGACGGGTTGCACTTGAACCCGAGGGGGACCAATATCTTGGCAGGGAGACTTGCAAAGGCTACTGGGTAGATTTTAAACTAGAACGGTTGGGGGGGGGGGGGGGGGGGACTCAAATAGGGAAAGCTAGCAGTCAGTGTGTGAGGCAGGAGGCAGAGAAGGGTAGCACTCGGACCCAAAATGTAGGGGAGAAAGAAGAAAAATATAATAAACAGAGAATAAAAGGGGGTGGGTTTCTTAAATGTGTATATTTTAATGCTAGGAGCATTGTAAGAAAGGTGGATGAGCTTAGAGCCTGGATTGACACCTGGAAGTATGATGTTGTTGCGATCAGTGAATCATGGTTGCAGGAGGGCTGTGATTAGAAACTAAATATTCCAGGATTTCGTTGCTTCAGGTGTGATAGAATTGGAGGGGCAAAAGGTCCAGGTGTTGCACTGCTTGTCAGGGAAGATATTACAGCAGTGCTTTGGGAGGATAGATTAGAGGGCTCGTGTAGGAAGGCTATTTGGGTGGAACTGAGAAATTGGAAAGGGGTAGCAATACTGATAGGAGAGTATTATAGACCGCCTAATGGGGGGCGCGAATTGGAAGAGAAAATATGTAAGGAGATCGTAGATATTAGTAGTAAGCCCAAGGTAGTGATTGTGGGAGATTTCAATTTTCCACACATAGACTGGGAATCACATTATTTAAATGGGCTGGGTGGGTTGGAGTTTGTAAAATGTGTGCAGGATAGTTTTTTTGCAGCAATACATAGAGATACCTTCCAGAGAAGGGGTGGTGCTGGGCCTCCTGTTAGGAAATGAGACGGGTCAGGTGGAAGAGGTATCTGTTGGTGAACAGTTCGGGTCCAGTGATCACAATACCATTAGTTTCAATACAATTATGGAGAGGGTCAGAACTGGACCTAGGTTTGAGATTTTTGATTGGAGAAAGGCTAACTTTGAAGAGATGCAAAATGATTTAAAAGGAGTGAATTGGGACTTTTTGTTTCATGGCAAAGATGTAGAAGAGGAATGGAGGTCATTTAAAGGTGAAATTTTAAGAGTACAGAATCTTTATGTCCCCGATCGGTTGAAAGGAAATAATAAAAATTGGCAAGAGCCATGATTTTCAATGGAAATTGGACACTTGGGTCGGAAAAAGAGAAAGATCTACAATAATTATAGACAGCATGGAGTAAATGAGGTGCTTGAGGAGTATAAAGAATGTAAAAAGAATCTTACGAAATAAATTAGAAAAGCTAAAGGAAGGTATGAGGTTGCTTTGGCAAGTAAGGTGAAAGTAAATCTATAGGGTTTCTACAGCTATTTTAATAACAAAAGGATAACGAGGGATAAAATTGGTCCATTGGAGAGACAGAGTGGACAGCTATCTGCAGAGCCAAAAGAGATGGGGGAGATATTGAACAATTTATTTTCTTCGGTATTCACCAAGGAGAAGGATGTTGAATTATGTGACGTAAGGGAAACAAGTAGAATACCTATGGAAACTATGATATTCATACAACTAACACTTTTGAAAAATATAAAAGAGGACAAGTCTCCAGTTCCGGACAGGATATTCCCTAGGACATTGAGGACAATTAGTGTAGAAATAGCATGGGCTATGACAGAAATATTTCGAATATCATTAGCAATGGGAATAGTGCCCGAGGATTGGCGTACTGCACATGTTGTTCCATTGTTTATAAAGGGTTCTAAGAGTAAACCTAGCGTTTATAGACCAGTTAGTTTGACTTCAGTGGTGGGCAAATTAATGGAAAAGGTACTTAGTGTTAATATATATGAGCATCTGGATAAACAGGGTCTGATTAGTATTGCGTACAGTTTTGGTCTCCTTAACTGAGGAAATACATTCTTGCCATAGAGGGAGTACAGAGAACGTTCACCAGACTGATTCCTGGGATGTGAGGACTTTCATATGAAGAAAGACTGGATAGACTCGGTTTGTACTCGCTAGAATTTAGAAGATTGAGGGGGGATCTTATAGAAACTTACAAAATTCTTAAGGGGTTGGACAGGCTAGATGCAGGAACATTGTTCCCGATGTTGGAGAAGTCCAGAACAAGGGGTCACAGTTTAAGGAAAAGGGGGAAATCTTTTAGGACCGAGATGAGGAAAACATTTTTCACAGAGAATGGTGGATCTCTGGAATTCTCTGCCACAGAAGGTAGTTGAGGCCAGTTGATTGGCTATATTTAAGAGGGAGTTAGATGTGGCCCTTGTGGCTAAAGGAATCAGAGGGTATGGAGAGAAGGCAGGTACAGGATACTGAGTTGGATGATCATATTGAATGGCGGGGCAGGCTCGAGGGACGAATGGCCTACTTCTGCACCTATTTTCTATGTTTCTATGTTTCTATTAGGAACAGCCAACATCGATTTGTGCCTGGAAGGTCATGTTTGACAAATCTCTTGAATTTTTTGAAGAGGTTACTAAGGAAATTAATGGGGGTAAAGCAGTTGATGTTGTCTATATGGACTTTAGTAAGGCCTTTGACAAGGTTCCCCATGGAAGGTTGGTTAAGAAGGTTCAATTGTTGGGTATTAATGCAGGGGTAACAAGATGGATTCAACAGTGGCTGAATGGGAGATGCCAGAGAGTAATGGTGGATGGCTGTTTGTCAGGTTGGAGGCAGGTGACTAGTCGGGTGCCTCAAGGATCTGTGTTGGGTCCAATGTTGTTTGTCATGTACATCAATTATCTGGATGCAGGTGTTGTAAATTGGATTAGTAAGTATGCAGATGATACTAAGATAGGTGGTGTTGTGGATAATGAAGTAGATTTCCAAACTCTACAGAGAGATTTAAGCTATTTGGAAGAATGGGCTGAAAGATGGTAGATGGAGTTTAATGCGGATAAGTGTGAGGTTCTATGTCTTGGCAGGGCAAATTAAAATAGGATGTACATGGTAAATGGTAGCGAATTGAGTAATGCCGTTGAACAGAGGGATCTAGGAATAACTGTGCATAGTTCCCTGAAGGTGGAATCTCATGTAGATAGGGTGGTAAAAATAGCTTTTGGTATGCTAGCCTTTATAAATCAGAGCATTGAGTATAGAAGTTGGGATGTAATGTTAAAATTGTAGAAGGCATTGGTGAGACCAATTCAGGAGTATGGTGTACAATTTTGGTCGCCCAATTTTAGGAAGGAGGTCAACAAAAAAGAGAGAGTACAGAGGAGATTTACTAGAATGTTGTCTGGGTTTCAGCAACTAAGTTACAGAGAAAGGTTGAATAAGTTAGGTCTTTATTCTTTGGAGTGCAGAATGTTAAGGGGGGACTTGTTAGAGGTCATTAAAATGATGAGAGGAATAGACAGAGTTGACGTGTATAAGCTTTTACCATTGAGAGTAGGGAACATTCAAACAAGAGGACATGACTTCAGAATTATGGGACAGAAGTCTAGGAGTAACGTGAGGGGGAACCTCTTTACTCAGATATTGGTAGCTGTATGGAATGAGCTTCCAGTGGAAGTGGTGGAGGCAGGTTTGATTTCCTCATTTAAAAATAAATTGGATAGCTATATGGGTGGGAAAGGAATGGAGGGTTATGGTCTGGGTGCAGGTGGATGGGACTAGGGGAAAATAAGTGTTTGGCACGGACGTGTAGGGCCGAGATGCCCTGTTTCCGTGCTGTAATTGTTATATGGTTATATGGTTAATGGTATGAACCGGGTTCTTCTATATCTTTATCTTTTTTAGATATAAGTGTAATCGTTGAACCCGCTGATGTTTCTGGTAATGTTTGTTCTTTAAAAGCATATGTGTACATTTTATGTAAACGTGGTGTAATTATCTCATAAAAACGTTTATAAAATGCATTACTAAATCCATCAGGTCCTGGGTTTTTTTCCATTCTTTAATGAGTTTATTGTTTCTTCTATTTCCTTATTTGAGATTTGTGCTCCTAATACTTCTTGTTGAATCAGGTTAAGTTTTGGAAGATTATATTTATCCAAGAACTCTATAACTTTAGTGCTATCTGCTAACGTTTTGGATGTATATACATTTTGATAAAATGAGCAAATATTTTATTAATATCATTAGGTAGTGTAAACAATTCACCTTTATCTGATTTAATCTTTAAAATCGTATGATCTTTTTCCCGCTTATTCAATTGACGTGAAAAGTTTATGCGGTTTATCACCAAATTCATAATTTTCCTGTTTTGTAATTTGAAATCATCTTATAACTTCTGTTGATAATATTTTATTTAATTTATATTTCAAAATTATTATTTTATTATGTTTATCTATAGTTGGCTCTTTAGCGTTATCTAGATCCAATTGTCTAATTCGTTCTTCTAACTGCCTTTGTTCACTCTTATTCTTTTTGTTTTGGAAAGTTTGATATCAAATTATAGATCCTCTGAAAAATGCTTTGAAAGACTCCCATAATAAAGAGGGTGAAATATCCGGGGTGTCGTTGATCTTGAAAAATAGTTACATCTGTTGTTTTAAATGTTTACCACCTTGTGGATAATTTAAGATTTGAGGATTAACCTCCAAAACAATCTTTAATTAAGCATCCTTCGAGTTTAAAAAAAAGGCTAACGAGGAATGGTCAGAAATAATGCTATTAGAAACATAGAAATATAGAAATTAGGTGCAGGAGTAGGCCATTCGGCCCTTCGAGCCTGCACCGCCATTCAATATGATCATGGCTGATCATCTAACTCAGTATCCCGTACCTGCCTTCTCTCCATACCCCCTGATCCCCTTAGCCACAAGGGCCACATCTAACTCCCTCTTACATATAGCCAATGAACTGGCCTCAACTACCTTCTGTGGCAGAGAATTCCAGAGATTCACCACTCTCTGTGTGAAAAATGTTTTTCTCTTCTCGGTCCTAAAATATTTCCCCCTTATTCTTAAACTCAGACACCTTGTTATGGACTTCCCCGACATCGGGAACAATCTTCCTGCATCTAGCCTGTCCAAACCCTTAAGAATTTTGTAAGTTTCTATAAGATCCCCCCTCAATCTTCTATATTCCAGCAAATACAAGCGAGTATTCTGATATTTTGGGTTCATTGTATAGGGAATTAATTTTGTGTCCACTGAAAAATAATCAATACGTGAATATGTTTTGTGTACCGTTGAATAAAACGAGTATTTCCTTCTAGCTGGGTTAGTAATCCTCCAAACATCTGTGGTTTGAATTTTTAATGTATGTATTTAGGAGTTCACTAGTTTTAGATGTTGTTACCCCTCTTTTGTTGTGTAGATTTATCCAGATACGGATCTAACACGCAATTAAAGTCCCCCGAAATTATCACGTTTTGATTGTTAGACTCTGAGATTATATTCAGGATTTTATTAAAAAATTGGGGATTATCAAAATTATGCGCTTAAATATTTACCATGGTGATTGGAGTAGCATGAATCTCTCTGGTAACTATAAGATATCTCCCCTCCTTATCTATTATGATATTCTTTGATTTAAATGGTGTACCTTTACAAATAATAATTGCCGTACATCTAGATTTAGAGATATATGAGATATATGAAGATTGATATGTTTGGCCTATCAAATTTACCCTCAATCTAGTCTGAGCTTACAATTCAAACATGTTTCTTGCAAGAATATTATGTCTGAATTGAGCGACTTCAATTGCGCCTTACACCTTTTAATAGGTTCATTAGCACCCCTTATGTTCCATCTGCAAAATGTGATTCCTCCAAGTTTCTTTTGTTTATCGTCTGGCATTTTAAATTATTTTAATACCATTGAGTCATATGGTGCAACCAATACATCAGGTCTCTGGATGTAGGGGGAGCATTTTCGCTATTGAATCCAGTTGGTACATCCCTTTAAAAATTATCCTTAAACAAAAAAAAGTATAGCTACACTATAACAAATTGTCCACCAAATAGTGGAAGTTACAAATTTATTGACTTCCATTGTTGTTAATACACATTTGGCTCGGCTCCCATGAATAATCTTGCAAAAGGGAGGTGGGGCCAATTCAAAGGCAGATTATATAAATCACAGCTTTTGAAGTGAATGTGGCTTTCGAAATTAATGTTGCTTTTGAAATAAATTTCGCTTTTGAAATAAATTTCGCTTTTGAAATAAATGTGGCTTTTGAGATGTGGTTTATCACAGAAGTGTGGATTTTGAAATAAATGTAGCTTTAGAAATGAAGCTTTTGAAATTGTGGTTTTGAAAGAAATGCGGCTCCTCAAATGTGGCTTTTTAAATAATTGTAGCTTTTCAAGTGTGTTTTTTGGAATAAATGTAGCTTTTGAAATGATGGTTCGGAAATAAATGTGGCTTTTGAAATGTGGCTTTTGGAGGTGTGGCTTTTGAAATAAATGTAGCTTTAGAAATGTAGCTTTTGAAATGGTGGTTTTGAAAGAAATGTGGCTTCAAATGTGTTTTATGAAATAAATGTAGCTTTTGAAATTATGGTTTTGAAATAAATGTGGCTTTTGGAATGTGGCATTTGAGGTGTGGCTTTTGAAATAAATGTGGCTTTTGAAATAAATGTGGCTATAGAAATGTAGCTTTCGAGGTGTGGCTTTTGAAATAAATGTGGCTTTTGAAAAAAAGTGGCTTTTGAGGTGCGACTTGAAATGTGGCTCTTGAAATAAATGTGGCTTTTGATATAATAGCTTTTGAAATGTGATCTTGACATAAATGTTGCTTTTGAAATGTGATCTTGAAATAAATGTTGCTGTTGAAATGTGGCTGTTGAAATCAACGTGGCTTTTGCAATAAACGTGACTTTTGAAATACATGTGTCTTTTGAAATGAATGAGGCTTTTGAAATGTAATTTTTTTTTAAATGTGGCATTTGAAATGTGGCTTTTGAGGTGTGTCTTTTGAAAAATATGGCTTTTGAAATGTGGCTTTGAAAGGCGGCTTTCGACGTTTGGCTTTCTTTTTTTTAATTAGCAGGACAGTAAATTACAGTACAGTACATTAATACATCACATATATATTATTACATTATGCTGTACCACTTCATTGTTTGAGCTTTAAAAAAGATAGAAATAAAAGAAGTAAGGAAATTAAGCAAGAATCGTGAAGGTGCAGGAAAGTGTTGGGAGAAGAAAGCCCCTTAGGGAAGGAATTAGAGAAGGAAGTAAAGAAAGGAAATAAGACCCTAGAAAGAAAAGAAAAAAAAGAAGAAAGGAAAATAAATCGCGCTATTGTAACACAAAACTCCGCAAAAAAGGATATAACAACTATGTTTTTATTAAAATTTTATTTTATACCCTACGTTACCAGATCCTGGTACCCTTTATGTTTTAACTTACTATTGCACCTAATGCTTCCCTCAATGTCCTAGGGAATATCCTGTCGTGACCTGGAGACTTATCCACTTTATTATTTTTCAAAAGTGTCAGTACTTCCTCTTCTTTCAATCTCATAGTTTCAATAGCTACTCTACTTGTTTTTCCTTACCTCACATAATTCAGTATCCTTCTCCTTGGTGAATACTGAAGAAAAAAAAATTGTTCTATATCACCCCCATCTCTTTTGGCTCTGCTGATAGCTGCCCACTCTGACTCTCTAATGGACCAATTTTATCCATCATATCTTCTTTTAGCTTTTCTAATTTTTTTCTTAAGATTCTGTATACTCCACAAGCACCTCATTTACTCCATGCTGCCGATAATCATTGTAGATCTCTCTCTTTTTCCGAACCAAGTGTTCAATTACCTTTGAAAACCGTGGCTCTTTCCAACTTTTACTATATCCTTTCAACTGAACAGGGACATAAAGTTTCTGTACTCTTAAAATTTCCCCTTTAAATGTCCTCCATTTCTCTTCTACATCCTTCTCATAATACAAAATGTCCCAGTTCACTCCTTTTAAATACTTTCGCTCTCACCAAAGTTAGCCTTTCTCCAATGAAAAACTCAATCCTAGGTCCAGGTCTGACATAGAAACATAGAAATTAAGTGCAGGAGTAGGCCATTCGGCCCTTCGAGCCTGCACTGCCATTCAATATAATCATGGCTGATCATCCAACTCAGTATCCTGCCTTCTCTCCATACCCCCTGATCCCCTTAGCCACAAGGGCCACATCTAAATCCCTCTTAAATATAGCCAATGAACTGGCCTTAACTACCCTCTGTGGCAGAGAGTTCCAGACCCTCAACTACCCTCTCCATAATTATAATTAAACTAATGATATTGTGATCACTGGATCCTGAAGTGCTCCCCCACGCATACCCCCGCCACGTGACCTGTCTCATTTCCTAACAGGAGGCCCAGCACTGCCCCTTATCTAGTAGGTACCTATATGGATTGCTGCAAAAAACTATCCTGCACACATTTTACAAACTCCAAACCATCCAGCCCATTTATAGAATGTGTTTCCCAGTCTATGTGTGGAAAATTGAAATCTCCCACAATCACTCCCTTGTGCTTACTACTAATATCTGCTATCTCCTTACATATTTGCTCTTCCAATGCTCGCTTCCCATTTGGCGGTCCATATAATAGGTGTTGCTAATCTATCCTGCCAAAGCACTGATGTAATATCTTCCCTAACAAGCAATGCCACACCTCCACCTCTTGCCCCTCCAATTCTATCACACCTGAAGCAACGAAATCCTGGAATATTTAGTTTCCAATCACAGCCCTCCTGCAACCATGTTTCACTGATCACCACAACATCATACTTCCAGGTGTCAATCCAGGCTCTAAGCTCATCCACCGGTCTTACAATGCTCCTAGCGTTAAATAATGCACATTTAAGAAACGCACCGCCCCTTATTCTCTGTTAATTTAATTTTTCTTCTTTCTCCCCTAGATTTTAGGTCAGAGTGCTTCCCTTCTCTGCCTCCTGCCTCACACTCTATCTACTACCTGTCTCTATTTGAGTCCCTCCCCCCCAACCATTCTAGTTTAAAGTCTCCTCAGTAGACTTTGCAAATCTCCCTGCCAGGATATTGGTCCCACTCGGGTTCAAGTGCAACCCGTCCTTTCTGTACAGGTCACACCTGCCCCAAAAGAAGTCCCAATGATTCAGAAACTTGAATCCCTGCCCACTGCACCAGACCTTCAGCCATACATTTATCCTCCACCTCGCTCCATTCCTACTCTTACTGTCGCTTGGCATAGGAAGTAATCCTGAGATTCTTACTTTTTTTGTCCTTTTCCTTAACTATCCTCCCAACTCCCTATATACTCCCTTCAGGACCACTTCTCATGTTTTACCTATGTCCTATATGTACCTATATGTACCATATGTACCTATATGTACCATGACCTCAGGCTCCTCTCCCTCTGATTTCAGGATGTCTTGGATGCGTTGAGACACATCTGACACCCTGGCACCAGGGAGGCAGACTACCATCTGGGTCTCCTGATTGCGTCCACAAAATCGCCTATCCGACCCCATAACTATAGAGTCCCCAATTACTATTGTCCTCCTCTTCTTTTCCTTACCTTTCTGAGCTCCAGGGACGGTCTCTGTGCCGGGGGCCCGGCTGCTGTCGCTACCCCCCGGCAGGTTGTCCCCCCCAACTGTACTCAAACAGGAGTACTTATTTTCAAGGTGTACAGACACTGGGGTATTCACTAGTCCGTGCCTCTGCCCCTTTTCCTTCCTAAGTGTGACCCACTTGTCTGTCTCCCGTAGTTTTGGAGTGGCAACCTCCCTATAACTCCTCTCTATGACCTCCTCACTCTCCCTGACCAGGCAGAGGTCATCGAGCTGCAGCTCCAGGTTCCTAATACAGTCCCTTAGGAGCCCCATCTCCATGACCTCCCACATCTGACATCCAGAACAGTAAATTGCCCTTGCCCTCATTCTCCCGCCTTACCCCGGATACAATACAAGTACAATACGATACAAACTGCTGGAAGAAATCAGCAGGAATCTGACTCGCAATCGGCTGCTCCCACTTGTCTTTTAAACTGTACCTTTACTTAAAAAAAGCACTTTACCCTTAGCTCACTGTACCTTTAACCAGAAAGCAGAAATGGCAGCCTGAGGTTGCACCAAATCAGCTGCTTCCTCTAGTGTGCTTCCACCAATCAGCGGCTTCCACCAGAACCCTTCCAATGAAGTCTGGAACGTTACAGCTTTGGGAAGCTCCGCGCCCGATTTAAAAAACTCACCGCCCGAAAACTCCTCCTCTTCCTCCAATGCCTTCTGGGCCTGTAAATCAATGTGGCTTTTGAATTGAATGTGGCTTAAGAAATAAATGTGGCATTTGAAATGTGGCTTTTAAAATGTGGCTTTTGAAACAAATGTGGATTTTAAAATATGGCTGTTGAAATAAATGTGGCTTTTGAAATAAATGTGGATTCTGAGGTGCGGCCTTTGAGATACATGTGGTTTTTGAAAGAAATGGTGCTTTTGAGGTGTAACTTTTGAAATAAATGTGGCTTTTGAAAACAAAATGTGGCTTTTGAGGTGTGGATTTAGAATGTGGCTTTTGAGGTGTCACTTATGAAATGTGGCTTTTGGAATAAACGTGGATAACAAGGGAAATCAGGGATAGTATCAAAACAAAAGATGAAGCATACAAATTAGCCAGAAAAAGCAGCCTAACAGAGGACTGGGAGAAATTCAGAGTCCAGCAGAGGAGGACAAGGGCTTAAATAGGAAAGGGAAAATAGATTATGAAAGGGGACTGGCAGGGAACATAAACACTGACTGTAAAAGTTTCCATAGATATGTGAAGAGAAAAAAGATTTGTTAAAACAAATGTAGGTACCTTGCAGTCAAAAACAGTTGAATTGATCATGGTGACATGGCAGACCAAAATAATAACTTATTTGGTTCTGTCTTCACTATGGAATACATAAATAGTCTGCCGGAAATGCCGGACGGAGTCAAATGAGATGGAGGAACTGAGTGAAATCCAAGTTAGCTGGGAAGTGGTGTTAGGTAAATTGAATGGGACCCCAGCTATTTACAATATATATTAATGTTTTGGATGAGGGAATTGAATGCAACATCTCCAAGTTTGCGGATGACATGAAGCTCGGGGGAAGTGTTAGCTGGGAGGAGGATGCCAGGAGGCTGTAAGGTGATTTGGATAGGCTGGGTGAGTTGGCAAATGCATGGGAGATGCAGTATAATGTGGAAAACATGTGAGGTTATCCACTTTGGTGGCAAAAACAAGAAAGTAGACTATTATCTGAATGGTGGCCGATTAGGAAAAGGGGAGATGCAACGAGACCTGGGTGTCATGGTACTCCAGTCATTAAAAGTAGGCATGCAGGTGCAGCAGGCAGTGAAGACAGCGAATGGTGTGTTAGCATTCATAGCAAAATGATTTGAATAGGAGCAGGGAGGTTCTACTGCAGTTGTACGGGATATGGATGAGACCTCACCTGGAGTACTGCATACAGTTTTTGTCTACTAATCTGTGGAAAGACATTCTTGCCATAGAGGGTGTACCGAGAAGGTTCACCAGACTAATTGCTGGCATCTCCTCCTCGCTCTGATGGAGGGCAAAAATGTATCCCTCCCCTGCACTCCCCATTCCTCTCCTGATGTCAGAGTCAAAGCCCCTGGCGGGCGATGGTAATTGTCCCACGGCCATTAACGTCGCTTTGGGTGATGCAAGGCCGCGCTCCGGGTTTTGGTATTAGAGCTCCCGGCGTGTGCTAGCAAAGTCCTACAACCATTCCAAGCCCTGCTGGGCGATGATGTAAGGCCCTGCTCCAGGCACTGTTCAACCCCGCAACTCGGGCGGGAGAAGGCGCCGTTGCGGAAGTCCCAAAAAGCGGTCTCCCAGCAGGGACCCGCGGGCTTCGGGTGTTACTGTCCACCAGACCTGCGGTAAGCCTCCGAGTCTCCGGGGTCAGGTTGCAGCCGAGCACCACCACCACTCCTCCTGCTCCAAACTCGGCCAGCTCTACAATGGTGAGTAGGTCCGCAGCTCCGTGACTGTAGCCCCAGGTTGTTCTTGCTGGAGGCCGCTCTACGTTGCTCAGCCCCAACATCAACACAGACCCGACAGGGAAAAGGTCGGGTTCTCCGTGCAGGAGAAAGATTTTAAAAGTACCCCCCCCCCCCCCCCCCCCCGCCCCCCACACATACCCCGTCAAACAAAATACAAACTACATTGAAACAAGACAAAAAATAATAAAAAATAAAGACGGACTGCAGAGGCCGCTGCAACGTGAGTCGTGCCGCCCACCGATCATATTGAATGGCGGTGCAGGCTCGATGGGCCGAATGGCCTACTCCTGCACCTATTTTCTATGTTTCTATGTCTATGTTTCTATGTTTTGAAATGAATGTGGCTTTTGAAATGAATGTGTCTTTTGAAAGATATGTGGCGAGATAAATATGGCTTTCGAAGTGTAGCTTTTGAGGTGTAGCGTTTAAGGTATGGCTTTTGAAATAAACGTGGCTTTTGAAATAAACGTGGTTTTTGTAATAAACGTGACTTTTGAAATAAACATGGCTTTTGAAATAAATGTTGCATTGAGGTGTGGCTTTTGAAATAAATGCAGTTTTGAAATAGATGCGTCTTTTGAGGTGTGGCTTTTGAAATTAATGTGGCTTTTGAAATTAATGTGGCTTTTGAAATAAATGTGGCTTTTGCAATAAATATGGCATTTGAAATTAACGTGGCTTTTGAAATAAACGTGGCTCTTGAAATAAATGTGACTCTTGAAGTAAATGTGGCTTTTGAAATAAATGGCTTTTGAGGTGTGGCTTTTGAAAGAATTACTTTTGAAATAAATGTGGCTTTCGAAATAAATGTAGCTTTTGAAATTAATGTGGTTTTTGAAATGTGGCTTTTGAAATTAATGTAGCTTTCGAAATGTGGCTTTTGTAATGTAGCTTTTGAAATAAATGTGCATTTTGAGGTGCGGCTATTGAAATATATGTGGCTTTAGAAATAAATGGTGCTTTTGAGGTGTGGCTATTGAGGTTCGGCTTTTGCATTGTGGATTTTGAAATGTGGCTTTTGAAATAAATGTGGCTTTTGAAATAAATGTAGCTTTCGAAATGTGGCTTTTGAAATAAATGTGGCTTTTGAAATAAATGTAGCTTTTGAAATGTGTTTTTTGAAATAAATGTGGCATTTGAAATGTGACTTTAAAAATGTGGCTTTTGATATGAATGTGGCTTGAAATGAATGTGGCTTTTGAAATCAATGTGGCTTTTGATGGGTGGCTTTTAAAATAAATGTAGCTTTTGAAAAAATATGTGACTTTTGAGGTGTGCTATTTGAGGTGTGACTTTTCAAACGTGGCTTTTGAAATAAACGTGGCTTTTGAACTAAACGTGGCTTTTCAAATAAACATGCTTATTGAAATAAACGTGGCTTGAAATAAACGTGACTTTTGAAATAAATGTTCATCGAGGTGTGGCTTTTGAAATACATACCGTTTTGAAATACGTGTCTTTTGACGTGTGGTTTTGAAATTAATGTGGCTTTTGAAATAAATGTGGCCTTTGAAATAAATGTGGCTTTTGAAATAAATATGGCATTTGAAATAAACGTGGCTTGAAATAAACGTGGCTTTTGAAATAAATGTAGCTTTTGAAATTAATGTGGTTTTTGAAACGTGGCTTTTGAAATTAAAGTGGCTTTTGAAATTTGGCTTTTGAAATGTAGCTTTTGAAAGAAATGTGCATTTTGAGGTGTGGCTTTAGAAATAAATGGTGCTTTTGAGGTGTGCCTATTGAGGTTTGGCTTTTGAGGTGTGGCTTTTGAAATAAGTGTGGCTTTTGAAATAAATGTAGCTTTTGAAATGTGTTTTTTGAATTAAGTGTAGCTTTTGAAATGATGGTTTTGAAAGAAATGTAGTTTTTCAAATGTGGCTTTTGGGGTGTGGCTTTTGAAATAAATGTGGCTTTTGGAATAAATGTGTATTTTGAAATGTGGCTTTTGAAATGTGGCATTAAAAATGTGGCGTTTGATATGAATGTGGCTTGAAATGAATGTGGCTTGAAATGAATGTGGCTTTTGAAATTAATGTGGCTTTTGATGTGTGGCTTTTAAAATAAATGTAGCTTTTGAAAAAAAAGATGTGGCTTTTGAGGTGTGACTTTTCAAACGTGGCTTTTGAACTAAACGTGGCTTTTGAACTAAACGTTGCTTTTGAAATAAATGTGGCTTTTGAAACAAACGTGGCTTTTGAAATAAACGTGGCTTGAAATAAAGGTGACTTTTGAAATAAATGTTGCATCGAGGTGTGGCTTTTGAAATAAATACAGTTTTGAAATACATGTGTATTTTGAGATGTGGCTTGAAATTAATGTGGCTTTTGAAATATATGTGGCTTTTGAAATGAATATGGCTTTTGAAATAAACGTGGCTTGAAATAAACGTGACTTTTGAAATAAATGTTGCATCGAGGTGTGGCTTTTGAAATAAATACAGTTTTGAAATACATGTGTCTTTTGAGATGTGGCTTGAAATTAATGTGGCTTTTGAAATGAATATGGCATTTGAAATAAACGTGGCTTCTGAAATAAATGTGGCTTTTGAAATAAATGTGGCTTTTGAAATAAATGTAGCTTTTGAAATGTGTTTTTTGAAATAAATGTAGTTTTTGAAATGATGGTTTTGAAAGATGTGGTTTTCCCATTGTGGCTTTTAGGGTGTGGCTTTTGAACTAAATGTGGCTTTTGAAATAAATGTGTGTTTTGAAATGTGGCTTTTGAAATAAATGTGGCATTAAAAATGTGACTTTAAAAATGTAGCTTTTGATATGAATGTGGCTTTTGAAATGAATGTGGCTTTTGAAATGAATGTGGCATTTGAAATAAATGTGGCTTTTGATGTGTGGCTTTTAATATAGATGTAGCTTTTGAAAAAAAAAAAGTGGCTTTTTTGGTATGGCTTTTGAGGTGTGAGTTTTCAAACGTGGCGTTAGAAATAAATCTGTCTTTTGAAATGAATTTGGCTTTTGAAATGAATGTGTCTTTTAAAATAAATGTGGCTTTTGAAATGAATGTGTCTTTTGAAAGAAAAGAGGCTTTTGAAATAAATGTTGCTTTTGAATAGTGGATGTTGAGGTGTGGCTTTTAAGGTGTGGCTTTTGCAATAAATGTGGCTTTTGAAATGTAGCTTTTGAAATAATTGTGGCTGTTGAAATAAATGTGGCTTTTGAAATAAACATGGCTTTTGAAATGTGGCTTTTGAAATAAATGTGGCTTTTGAAATAAATGTAGCTTTTGAAATGTGTTTTTTGAAATAAATGTGGCATTTGAAATGTGACTTTAAAAATGTGGCTTTTGATATGAATGTGGCTTGAAATGAATGTGGCTTTTGATGGGTGGCTTTTAAAATAAATGTAGCTTTTGAAAAACAATGTGACTTTTGAGGTGTGGTATTTGAGGTGTGACTTTTCAAACGTGGCTTTTGAAATAAACGTGGCTTTTGAAATAAATGTTCATCGAGGTGTGGCTTTTGAAATACATACCGTTTTGAAATACGTGTCTTTTGACGTGTGGCTTTTGAAATTAATGTGGCTTTTGAAATAAATGTGGCCTTTGAAATAAATGTGGCTTTTCAAATAAATATGGCATTTGAAATAAACGTGGCTTGAAATAAACGTGGCTTTTGAAATAAATGTAGCTTTTGAAATTAATGTGGTTTTTGAAACGTGGCTTTTGAAATTAAAGTGGCTTTTGAAATTTGGCTTTTGAAATGTAGCTTTTGAAAGAAATGTGCATTTTGAGGTGTGGCTTTAGAAATAAATGGTGCTTTTGAGGTGTGCCTATTGAGGTTTGGCTTTTGAGGTGTGGCTTTTGAAATAAGTGTGGCTTTTGAAATAAATGTAGCTTTTGAAATGTGTTTTTTGAATTAAGTGTAGCTTTTGAAATGATGGTTTTGAAAGAAATGTAGTTTTTCAAATGTGGCTTTTGGGGTGTGGCTTTTGAAATAAATGTGGCTTTTGGAATAAATGTGTATTTTGAAATGTGGCTTTTGAAATGTGGCATTAAAAATGTGGCGTTTGATATGAATGTGGCTTGAAATGAATGTGGCTTGAAATGAATGTGGCTTTTGAAATTAATGTGGCTTTTGATGTGTGGCTTTTAAAATAAATGTAGCTTTTGAAAAAAAGATGTGGCTTTTAAGGTGTGACTTTTCAAACGTGGCTTTTGAACTAAACGTGGCTTTTGAACTAAACGTTGCTTTTGAAATAAATGTGGCTTTTGAAACAAACGTGGCTTTTGAAATAAACGTGGCTTGAAATAAAGGTGACTTTTGAAATAAATGTTGCATCGAGGTGTGGCTTTTGAAATAAATACAGTTTTGAAATACATGTGTCTTTTGAGATGTGGCTTGAAATTAATGTGGCTTTTGAAATATATGTGGCTTTTGAAATGAATATGGCTTTTGAAATAAACGTGGCTTGAAATAAACGTGACTTTTGAAATAAATGTTGCATCGAGGTGTGGCTTTTGAAATACAGTTTTGAAACACATGTGTCTTTTGAGATGTGGCTTGAAATTAATGTGGCTTTTGAAATGAATATGGCATTTGAAATAAACGTGGCTTCTGAAATAAATGTGGCTTTTGAAATAAATGTGGCTTTTGAAATAAATGTAGCTTTTGAAATGTGTTTTTTGAAATAAATGTAGTTTTTGAAATGATGGTTTTGAAAGATGTGGTTTTCCCATTGTGGCTTTTAGGGTGTGGCTTTTGAACTAAATGTGGCTTTTGAAATAAATGTGTGTTTTGAAATGTGGCTTTTGAAATAAATGTGGCATTAAATATGTGACTTTAAAAATGTAGCTTTTGATATGAATGTGGCTTTTGAAATGAATGTGGCTTTTGAAATGAATGTGGCATTTGAAATAAATGTGGCTTTTGATGTGTGGCTTTTAATATAGATGTAGCTTTTGAAAAAAAAAAGTGGCTTTTTTGGTATGGCTTTTGAGGTGTGAGTTTTCAAACGTGGCTTTAGAAATAAATCTGTCTTTTGAAATGAATTTGGCTTTTGAAATGAATGTGTCTTTTAAAATAAATGTGGCTTTTGAAATGAATGTGTCTTTTGAAAGAAAAGAGGCTTTTGAAATAAATGTTGCTTTTGAATAGTGGATGTTGAGGTGTGGCTTTTAAGGTGTGGCTTTTGCAATAAATGTGGCTTTTGAAATGTAGCTTTTGAAATAATTGTGGCTGTTGAAATAAATGTGGCTTTTGAAATAAACATGGCTTTTGAAATGTGGCTTTTGAAATAAATGTGGCTTTTGAAATAAATGTAGCTTTTGAAATGTGTTTTTTGAAATAAATGTGGCATTTGAAATGTGACTTTAAAAATGTGGCTTTTGATATGAATGTGGCTTGAAATGAATGTGGCTTTTGAAATCAATGTGGCTTTTGATGGGTGGCTTTTAAAATAAATGTAGCTTTTGAAAAACAATGTGACTTTTGAGGTGTGGTATTTGAGGTGTGACTTTTCAAACGTGGCTTTTGAAATAAACGTGGCTTTTGAACAAAACGTGGCTTTTCAAATAAACATGCTTATTGAAATAAACGTGGCTTGAAATAAACGTGACTTTTGAAATAAATGTTGCATCGAGGTGTGGCTTTTGAAATACATACCGTTTTGAAATACGTGTCTTTTGACGTGTGGCTTTTGAAATTAATGTGGCTTTTGAAATAAATGTGGCCTTTGAAATAAATGTGGCTTTTGAAATAAATATGGCATTTGAAATAAACGTGGCTTGAAATAAACGTGGCTTTTGAAATAAATGTGACTTTTGAGATAAATGTGGCTCAAAATAAATGGCTTTTGAGGTGTGGCTTATGAACGAATTACTTTTGAAATAAATGTGGATTTCGAAATAAATGTAGCTTTTGAAATTAATGTGGTTTTTGAAACGTGGCTTTTGAAATTAAAGTGGCTTTTGAAATTTGGCTTTTGAAATGTAGCTTTTGAAAGAAATGTGAATTTTGAGATGTGGCTATTGAAATATAAGTGGCTTTAGAAATAAATGGTGCTTTTGAGGTGTGCCTATTGAGGTTTGGCTTTTGAGGTGTGGCTTTTGAAATAAGTGTGGCTTTTGAAATAAATGTAGCTTTTGAAATGTGTTTTTTGAATTAAATGTAGCTTTTGAAATGATGGTTTTGAAAGAAATGTAGTTTTTCAAATGTGGCTTTTGGGGTGTGGCTTTTGAAATAAATGTGGCTTTTGGACTGAATGTGTATTTTGAAATGTGGCTTTCGAAATGTGGCATTAAAAATGTGGCGTTTGATATGAATGTGGCTTGAAATGAATGTGGCTTGAAATGAATGTGGCTTTTGAAATTAATGTGGCTTTTGATGTGTGGCTTTTAAAATAAATGTAGCTTTTGAAAAAAAATGTGGCTTTTGAGGTGTGACTTTTCAAACGTGGCTTTTGAACTAAACGTGGCTTTTGAACTAAACGTGGCTTTTGAACTAAACGTTGCTTTTGAAATAAATGTGGCTTTTGAAACAAACGTGGCTTTTGAAATAAACGTGGCTTGAAATAAATGTGACTTTTGAAATAAATGTTGCATTGAGGTGTGGCTTTTGAAATAAATACAGTTTTGAAATACATGTGTCTTTTGAGATGTGGCTTGAAATTAATGTGGCTTTTGAAATATATGTGGCTTTTGAAATGAATATGGCTTTTGAAATAAACGTGGCTTGAAATAAACGTGACTTTTGAAATAAATGTTGCATCGAGGTGTGGCTTTTGAAATAAAAACAGTTTTGAAATACAGGTGTCTTTTGAGATGTGGCTTGAAATTAATGTGGCTTTTGAAATGAATATGGCATTTGAAATAAACGTGGCTTCTGAAATAAATGTGGCTTTTGAAATAAATGTGGCTTTTGAAATAAATGTAGCTTTTGAAATGTGTTTTTTGAAATAAATGTAGTTTTTGAAATGATGGTTTTGAAAGATGTGGTTTTCCCAATGTGGCTTTTGGGGTGTGGCTTTTGAAATAAATGTGGCTTTTGAAATAAATGTGTGTTTTGAAATGTGGCTTTTGAAATAAATGTGGCATTAGAAATGTGACTTTAAAAATGTAGCTTTTGATATGAATGTGGCTTTTGAAATGAATGTGGCTTTTGAAATGAATGTGGCTTTTGAAATAAATGTGGCTTTTGATGTGTGGCTTTTAATATAGATGTAGCTTTTGAAAAAAAAAAGTGGCTTTTGTGGTGTGGCTTTTGAGGTGTGAGTTTTCAAACGTGGCTTTAGAAATAAATCTGTCTTTTGAAATGGATTTGGCTTTTGAAATGAATGTGTCTTTTAAAATAAATGTGGCTTTTGAAATGAATGTGTCTTTTGAAAGAAAAGAGGCTTTTGAAATAAATGTTGCTTTTGAATAGTGGATGTTGAGGTGTGGCTTTTAAGGTGTGGCTTTTGCAATAAATGTGGCTTTTGAAATGTAGCTTTTGAAATAATTGTGGCTGTTGAAATAAATGTGGCTTTTGAAATAAACATGGCTTTTGAAATAAATGTTGCTTCGAGGTGTGGCTTTTGAAATAAATGCGGTTTTGAAGTAAATGTGTCTTTTGAGGTGTGGCTTTTGAAATTAAATTGGTTTTGAAATAAATGAGGCTTTTGAAATAAATGTGGCATTTGAAATAAACGTGGCATTTGAAATCAATGTGGCATTTGAACTAAACGTGGCTTTTGAAATAAATGTGTTTTTTGTTTAAAAGAAATGTGCTTTTTGAAATAAATGTGGCTTTTGAGGTGTGACTTTTGAAATAAATATTACTTTTGAAATAAATGTGGCGTTCGAAATTAATGTAGCTTTTTAATTCAATGTGTTTTTTGAAATGTGGCTTTTGAAATGAATGTGGCTTTTGAAATTTGGCTTTTGAAATTAATGTGGCTTTTGAAATATGAATATTGAATATTTATTACATGTCATTTGAACCTCAGTGAGGCTCAAACGAAACTTTCCCCAATTTCCTACAAGACACACACACAATTCAAGTTACACAAACATCCATCACAGTGAATCTCCTCCTTACTGTGATGGAAGGCAAAGTCCCCCCCCCCCCCCCCCCCCCCCCCCCCCCCCTGCCCCATTTGTCTCCCGATGTTGAAGCCCCAGGCGGGCGATGATAAGTTCCACGGCCATTTTAGGCCAAGCCGGGCGATGTACGGCCCCACTCCAGGCCCAAAAGTCACGGATTGGAACCCCCGGCGGGTGCTGGAATATCCCGCGGCCATTGAAGCCGTGCCGGGCAATGTGCGGCCACGCTCCGGGTCGTTCCAACAACGTGACACGGGCTGGAGAAGTTGCATGGCGGGAGCTCCGGAAAGCAATCTCTCCACCGGACCCACGCGCTCCCGATGTCCCGTCAGTCCACAGGACCTGCAGCTGCAGCTGGAACCTCTGGGCTACGGGGTCGAGCCGCAGCAGCGAGTCGACATGCTCCCCACGCTCCGAGGCTGGCCAGTCCCACGATGGTAAGTCCGCAGCTCCGCATGCTCCGGGACTGGAGCTCCCAGGTCGTTCCAGCTGGAGGCCATTCCACGGTGCTAGGCCCCAACGACAACGGAGACCCGACAGGAAAAATGTTGGGTCTCCCGTGCAAGGAAGAGATTTTTTTAAAGATCCCCCCCCCCCCCCCCCCCCCCCCCCCCCCCCCCACATATACACTGTTAAAAACATTATTAAAAAACACGAATAACTACATTTAACTAGACAAAAAATATTAAAAGCCCGACAGGCTGAAGGGCCACTGCAACAGTGTCGCGCCATCACACCCGTCAGGCTTTTGAAAGGTGGATTGAATTAAATGTAGCTTTTGAAATTATGGTTTTGAAAGAAATGTGGCTTTTGAAATGTGGTTTTTGGGGTGTGGCTTATGAAATAAATGTGTCTTTTGGGGTGTAGATTATGTAATAAATGTGCCTTGAAATAAACGTGGCTTTTGAAATGTGGCTTTTGAAATAAATGTGGCATTTGAAATGCGGATTTTAAAATGTGGCTTTTGAAATAAATGTGGGTTTGGGCTTTGGAATGTGCAGACAGCTATTAATGATTATGATATAGTTGGGACATGGCTCCAGGGTGACCAAGGCTGGGAGATGAACATCCAGGGATATTCAATATTCAGGAGGGATAGACAGAAAGGAAAAGCAGTTGGCGTAGCGTTGCTGGTTAGAGAGGAGATTAACGCAATGGAAAGGAAGGACATTAGCTTAGAGGATGTGGAATCGATATGGGTAGAGCTGCGAAACACTAAAGGGCAGAAAACGCTAGTGGGGGTTGTGTACAGGCCACCTAACAGTAGTAGTGGAGTTGGGGATGGCATCAAACAGGAAATTAAAAATGCGTGCAACAAAGGTAAAACAGTTGTAATGGGTGACCAATCTACATATAGATTGGGTGAATCAAATTGACAGGGGTGCTGAGGAAGAAGATTTCTTGGAATGTATGCGAGATAGTTTTCTAAACCACCACCATGTAGAGGAACCAACAAGAGAGCAGGCTATTCTAGACTGGGTATTGAGTAATGAGGAAGGTTTAGTTAACAGTCTTGTTGTGCGGGCCCCTTGGGCAAGAGTGACCATAATATGGTTGAGTTCTTCATTAGGATGGAGAGAGACATGGTTAATTCAGAAACAATGGTTCTGAACTTAAAGAAAAGTAACTTTGAGGGTATGAGACGTGAATTGGCCAAGATTGACTGGCGATTAATTCTTAAAGGGTTGACGGTGGATATGCAATGGAAGGACTTTAAAGACTGCATGGATGAACTTGAAAAAATGTTCATTCTAGTTTGGCAAAAGAATACATCAGGGAAGGTAGTACATCTGTGGATAACAAGGGAGATCAGGGATAGTATCAAAGCAAAAGATGAAGTGTACACATTAGCCAGAAAAAGCAGTGGACCAGAGGACTGGGAGAAATTCAGAGACCAGCAGAGGAGGGCAAAGGGCGTAATTAGGAAAGGGAAAATAGATTATGAAAGAAAACTGGCAGGGAACATTAAAACTGACTGCAAAAGCTTTTATAGATATGTGAAGAGAAAATGATTTGTTAAAACAAATGTAGGTCCCTTGCAGTCGGAAACGGGTGAATTGATCTTAGGGAACAAGGATATGGCGGACCAATTGAATAACTACTTTGATTCCGTCTTCACTAAGGAAGACATAAATAATCTGCCGGAAAGAGTAGGGGACCGCGGGTCAAATGAGATGGAGGAACTGAGTGAAAGCCAGGTGAGCCGGAAAGTGGTGTTACGTAAATTGAATGGATTAAAGGCTGATAAAACACCAGGGCCAGATAGGCTGCATCCTAGATTAGTTAAAGAAGTAGCTCCAGAATTATTGGATGCAATAGTGATAATTTTCCAAACTCTTTAGATTCTGGGTTAGTTCCTGAGGATTGGAAGGTAGCTAATGTAATCCCACTGTTTAAAAAGAGAGAGAGAGAAAAAACGGGGAACTGCAGACCAGTTAGTTTAACATCGGTAGTGCGGAAACGGCTAGAGTCAGTTATTAAAGATGGGATAGCAGCACATTTGGAAAGTGGTGAAATCATTGGTCAAAGTCAGCATGGATTTACGAAAGGTAAATCTTGGCTGACGAATCTTATAGAAATCTTCCAGGATGTAACAAGTAGCGTGGATAGGGGAGAACCAGTGGATGCGTTATATATGGCCTTTCGGAAAGCATTCGACAAAGTCCCACATAGGTGATTGGTATACAAACTTAAAGCACACTGTATTGGGGGTTCAGTATTGATGTGGTTATTGAACTGGCTGGCAGACAGGAAGCAAAATGTAGGAGTAAACGGGTCCTTTTCACAATGGCAGGCAGTGACGAGTGGGGTACCACAAGGCTCAGTGCGGGGACCCCAGCTATTTACAATATTTGTCAATGATTTGGACGAGGGAATTGAATGCAACATCACCAAGTTTGTGGATGACACTAAGCTGGGGTCAGTGTTAGCTGTGAGGAGGGTTCTAGGAGGCTGCAAGGTGACTTGGATAGGCTGGAGAAGTGGGAAATGCATGGCAGATGCAGTATAATGTGGCTAATTGTGAGGTTATCCACTTTGGTGGGAAAAACCAGAAAGCAGACTATTATCTAAATGGTGGCCGATTAGGAAAAGGGGAGATGCAACGAGACCTGGGTGTCGTGTTGCACCAGTCATTGAAAGTAGGCATGCAGATGAAGCAGGCAGTGAAGAAAGCGAATGGTATGTTAGCATTCATAGCAAAATGATTTGAGTATAGGAGCAGGGAGGTTCTACTGCAGTTGTACAGGGTCTTGGTGAGACCACACCTGGAATATTGCGTACAGTTCTGGTCTCCAAATCTGAGGAAAGACATTATTGCCATAGAGGGAGTGCAGAGAAGGTTCACCAGGCTGATTCCTGGGATGTCAGGGCTTTCATATGAAGAAAGACTGGATAGACTCGGCTTGTACTCACTAGAATTTAGGAGATTGAGGGGGGATCTTAAAGAAACTTACAAAATTCTTAAGGGGTTGGACAGGCTAGATGCAGGAACATTGTTCCCGATGTTGGGGAAGTCAGGACAAGGGGTCACAGCTTAAGGATAGAGGGGAAATCCTTTAGGACCGAGATGAGAAAAGCTTTTTTCACACAGCGAGTGGTGAATCTCCGGACCTCTCTGCCACAGAAGGTAGTTGAGGCCAGTTCATTGGCTATATTTAAGAGGGAGTTAGATGTGGCCCTTGTGGCTAAAGGGATCAGGGGGTATGGAGAGTATGCTGGTACGGGATACTGAGTTGGATGATCAGCCATGATCATATTGAATGGCGGTGTTAGCTCGAAGGGCCGAATGGCCTACTCCTGCATCTATTTTCTATGTTTCTATGTTGCTATGGGCATGTGGCTTTTTAAATAAATGTAGCTTTAGAATAAAATGTGGCTTTTGAGGTGTGGCTTTTGAGGTGTGAATTTTCAAATGTGGCTTTTGAAATAAATGTATCTTTTGAAATGAATGTAGCTTTTGAAATGAATGTGTCTTTTGATATGAATGTGTCTTTTGAAAGACATCTGGCTTTTGAAATAAATGTGGCTTTTGAGGTATAGCTTATGTGGTGTGGCTTTTGAAATAAATGTCGCTTTTGCATAGTGGATTTTGAGGTGTGTGTCTTTAAAGGTGTGGCTTTTGAGATAACTGTGGCTTTTGAAATGTAGCTTTTGAAATAATTGTGGCTGTTGAAATAAATATTGCTTTTGAAATAAACGTGGCTTTTGAAATATACGTGGCTTTTGACATAAATGTAGCTTTGAGGTATGTCTTTTGAAATTAACGTGGCTTTTGAAATACATTTTGCTGTGAGGTGTGGCTTTTGAAATAAATGTGGTTTCCAAATAAATGTGACTTGAGGTGTGGCTTTTGAAATGAGTGTGGCTTGAAATGAATGTGGCTATTGAAATGAATGTGGCTTTTGAAATAATCGTGGCTTTTGAAATTAACATGGCTGTTGAAATGAATGTGGCTTTTGAAATAAATGTGGCTTTTGAAATAAATGTGGCTTTTGAAATGTGGCGTTTGAAATAAATGTAGCTTTTGAAATGTAGTTTTTAAAATGATGGTTTTCGAAGAAATTAGGCTTTTGAAATGTGGCTTTAGAAATAAATGCAGCTTTTGGTATGTGTTTTTTGATGGTTTTGAAATAAATGTGGCTTTTGAAATGTGACTTTTGGGGTGTGGCTTTTGAAATAAATGTGGCATTTGAAATGCGGCTTTTAAAATTTGGCTTTTGAAACAAATGTGGCTTCTGAGGTGTGGCCTTTGAGATAAATGTGGCTTTTGATAAAGGTGGCTTATGAGGTGTGGCTTTTGAAAGAAATGTGGCTTTTGAGGTGTGTCTTTCAATCAATCAATCAATCAATCAATCAATCAATCAATCAATCAATCAATCAATCAATCAATCAATGTCATCTTGCAAAGCAACAGTGCAAAATGAGAAGACGTTTCCCAGGGAATACCGGAGCATCACACATGAAACTTAAAACATTTCACATGTAATAACAGTAAAAACAATCCAGACCCTGATGAAACAGTATAAATAGTTAAAAGCAGTTAAAAACAGTAACATTAAAATACAATATAAACAGTTATTAAAATGTCCAGTGCAGCTGATTTGAGTGGCCATTGCCAGAGTTATTAAAATGTCAGAGCAAAGCCGCAGAATCAGGTGGAGTTACTGTTTAGCAGCCTGGTAGTCCGGGCTTTGAAGCTACAGTATCTCTTGCCTGATGGCAGGAGATCCAGGTGTGTATGGAGGGGGTGCAGTTTGTCCTTAGCTATTCTCAGAGCTTTTTTCAGACAGCGGCTCTGAAACAGTTCTTGTACCGAGGGTAGGGAGAAGCCAACGATCCTCTCTGCTCTCCTCACTACCCTCTGCAGAACTTTCTTGTCTGAGCAGTTACAGTTGGAGTGCCACGTGTGCATGCAGAACGTGAGTACAGATTCCACCGTGCTCCTGTAAAAAGTCCTGAGGATGTTGGTGGGGAGTGAGGCCTATTTGAGTTCACTCAGGAAGTGCAGCCGCTGATGGGCCCGTTTGACAATCCGAGTGTTGTTCCTGGACTAGGTGAAACTGTCTGAAATTTTCACTCCGAGGAATTTTATGCTCTCCACTCTCTCCACCGTGGTGCCACTGATGTTGAGGGGCGTGTGTTTTGGCTGCGACCTCCTGAAGTCGACAATCATCTCCTTTGTTTTGTCGACGTTTAATGCTAGATGTTGTTGCCGCACCAGTCCACTAGTTGTTTCACTTCCTTCCTGTACATTGATTCCTCATTTCCGCTGATGAGTACCACCGCTGTTGTGTCATCTGCGAATTTTATGATCTTATTGTCCCTGAATCTGGCAGCACAGTCATGTGTGAGCAGTGTTAACAACAGCAGGCTGAGCACACAGCCTTGAGGGGAGCCGATGCTCAACATGATCGAGCTCGAGGTGTTCTTGTCAACATGGACTGAATGCGGTCTCTCATTCAGAAAGTCCAAGATCCAGTGATACAGGGTGGTTTTGAGGCCCAGCAGGGTTAATTTCTCCACAAGTCTCAGTTGGATGATGGTATTAAAAGCTGAGCTGACATCAATGTATAGGATTCTGGCATAGGTGTTTTGGGTTTCCAGATGAGTGAGTACTGTGTGCAGCGTAGTAGAGATGACATCTTCTGTAGAACAGTTGGGGGCGATAGGCAAACTGGAGGGGGTCTAATAACCATATAACAATGACAGCAGGGAAACAGGCCATCTCGGCCCTACAAGTCCGTGCCGAACAATTATTTTCCCTTAGTCCCACCTGCCTGCACTCATACCATAACCCTCCATTCCCTTCTCATCCATATGCCTATCCAATTTGTTTTGAAATTATACCAACGAACCTGCCTCCACCACTTCCACTGGAAGCTCATTCCACACCGCTACCACTCTCTGAGTAAAGAAGTTCCCCCTCATGTTACCCCTAAACATATGTCCCTTAATTCTGAAGTCAAGTCATGTCCATAATGATGAGGAGAGGCTGGCATTAATGTGAGGTTTCACCAGGCGTTCAAAGCACGTCATTATTATGGGGTCAGGGCGACAGGGCGGTAATCATTTAGGCAGGCAGCAACTGGTTTCTTTGCTATTGGGATTTTTGTGGAAGTTTTGAGGCATGTGGGGACAATGGCTTGACTAAGGGAGATGTTGAAGATGTCTGTTAGCACATCTGCTAACTCAGCAGCACATTCCTTGAGCACACGTCCTGAGATGTTGTTGAGTCCAACTGCTTTCCACGGGTTGACCTTTGATGGGATTCCCGTCCATTGGCCAGGCCTGGCTGGTCGGTTTGTATGCAGGGGCTGACTCTCCCCTTGGGTGTGGTGTTTGCTGCATCGAAACGTGCAAATAAATTGTTCCGTCTATCTGGAAGAGAAGTGGCGGTGTCAGTTACCTGCTGCCTTGCCTTGTACCCCGTCAGTGTTTGGATTCCCTTCCACATCCTCCTGGTGTCTCCTGTGTCACAGAGGTGTCCCTGGATTTTCTCTGCATAGGCACGTTTCACTGCCTTGATTCCTTTTCCCACTGCAGTCCTGGTAGATCGATGAGCGGCTGTGTTACCGGCTCTGTAGGCTGCACCACGGGCCCTCAGCAGCGAGCACACCTCTGCTGTCATCCATGGCTTTTCATTTCCACATGCAGTGAACGTTTTACTGACAGCGACATCCTCGATGCACTTAGCAATGTAGCTGGTTACAGTCTCTGCATACTCCTCCATGTTGATGAGGTCATCATATGATGCTGCTGTCCTGAACACATCCCAGTCAGTGCAGGAAGCAATCCTGCAGTGCTGAGGCTGCTCCCTCTGGCCAGACCCTGGTGTGTTTCTCTCCGCTCTTTTGTGGCTTTTGAAACGTGGCTTTTGAGGTTTGACTTTTGAAATAAATTTGGCTTTTGAAATAAATGTGGCGTTTGTGGTGTGGCTTTTGAAATGAATGTGGCTTTTGAAAAAAAAAGTGGGTTTTGTAGTGGCTTTCAAATAAATGTGGCTTGAAATGAATGTGGATTTGGAAATGAATGTGGCTTTTGAAATAAATGTGGCTTTTGAAGAATGTGGCGTTTGAAATTAATGTGGCTTTTGAAATGAATGTGGCTTTTGAAATGAATGTGGCTTTTGAAATGAATGTGGCTTTTGAAATAAATGTGGCTTTTGAAATAAATGTGGCTTTTGAAATAAATCTGGGTTTTGAGGTGTGGTTTTTGAAATGTATGTGGCTTTTGAAATAAATGTGGTTTTCAAATAAATCTAGCTTTTGAAATGTAGCTTTTGAAATGAATGTGGCTTTTGAGGTGTGGCTTTTTATATGTGGCTTTTGCAGTGTGGTTTTTGAGGTGTGCCTTTTGAAATTAACGCAGATTTCCGAAATGTGGCTTTTGGAAAAAAATGTGGCTTTTGAAATCTGCCTTTTGAAATAAATGCGGCTTGAAATAAATGTGGCTTTTGAAGTGTGGCTTTTGAGGTGTGGCTTTTGAGATAAAGGTGGCTTTTGAAATGTAGCTTTTGAAATGAATGGGGCTGTCGAAATAAATTAGGCTTTTGAAATAAATGTTTGTTTTCAAATGAATGTGGCTTTTGAAATAAATGAAAAAAAAGTGGCTTTTGAAATGTGGCTTTTGAGGTGTGACTTGAAATAAATGTAGCTTTTGGAAATGTGGCTTTTGAAATAAATGTGACTTTTGAGGTATAATTTTGAAATGTATGTGGCTTTTGAAGGAAATGTGCAAGTTCAAGTTCAAGTGAGTTTATTGTCATGTGTCCCTGATTGGACAATGAAATGCTTCCTTTGCTTCAGTACAATAGAACATAGTAGGCATTGACTACAAAACACGTGAATAAATGAATGTGGCTTGAATGTGGCTTTTGAAATGAATGTGGCTTTGAGGTATGTTTTTTGCATTAAATGTAGCTTTTGAAATAAATGTGTTTTTGAAAAGTGGCTTTTGAAAGAAATGTGGCTTTTGAAATGTGGCAGTTGTGGTGTGTCTTGAAATAAATTTGGCTTGTGAAATGTGGCATTTGAAAGAAATGTTGCTTTTGAGGATTGGCTTTTGCAGTAAATGTGGCTTTTGAAATAAATCTGGGTTTTGAGGCATGGTTTTTGAAATATATGTGGCTTTTGAAATAAATGTGGCTTTTGAAATAAATCTAGCTTTTGAAATGTGGCTATTGACATGAATGTGGCTTTTGAGGTGTAGCTTTTGATATTTGGCTTTTGAGGTGTGCCTTTCGAAATAAATGAAGCCTTCGTAAAATGTGGCTTTTTGAAAAAATATGTGGCTTTTGAAATATGGCTTTTGAAATAAATCCGGCTTGAAAAAAATGTAGCTTTTGAAGTGTGACTTTTGACGTGTGGCTTTTGAGGTGTGGCTTTTCCCTCAAATGCATCTGAGATTGATTCTTAGAGCAGCTTGTAATGGAGCCGACCATGGATTTGTGCCTGGAAGGTCATGTTTGACTAATCTCTTTAATTTTTTGAAGAGGTTACTGTGGAAATTGATGACGGTAAAGCAGTGGATGATGTATATATGGACTTAAGTAAGGCCCTTGATAAGTTTCCTCATGAAAGTTTGGTTAAGAAGGTTCAATTGTTGGGTATTATTGGTGGAGTAGCAAGATAGATTCAACAGTGGCTGAATGGGAGATGCCAGAGAGTAATGGTGGATGGCTGTTTCTCAGGTTGGAGGCCAGAGACTAGTGGGGTCCCACAGGGATCTGTTTTGGGTCCACTGTTGTTTGTCATGTACATCAATGATCTGGATGATGGTGTGGTAAATTTGATTAGTAAGTATGCAGATGATACTAAGATAGGTGGTGTTGTAGATAATGAAGTAGATTTTCAAAGTCTACAGAGAGAAGTATGCCAGTTGGTAGAGTGGGCTGAAAGATGGCAGATGGAGTTTAATGCTAATAAGTGTGAGGTGCTACATCTTGGCAGGACAAATCAAAATAGGACGTACATGGTAAATTGTAGGGAATTGAAGAATGCAGTTGAGCAGAGGGATCTTGGAATAACTATGCATAGTTCCCTGAAGGTGTAATCTGATGTAGATAAGGTGGTAAATAAAGCTTTTGGTGTGCTGACCTTTATAACTCAGAGCATTGAGTATAGAAGTTGGGATGCAATGTTAAAATTGTACAAGGCATTGGTGCGGTCAATTCTGGAATATGGTGTACAATTTTGGTCGCCTATTTATAGGAAGGATGTCAACAAAATAGAGAGAGTACGGAGGAGATTTAATAGAATGTTGCCTGGGTTTCAGCAACTAAGTTACAGAGAAAGGTTGAACAAGTTAGGTCTTTATTATTTGGAGCGCAGAGGATTAAGTGGGGACTTGATAGAGATCTTTAAAATTATGAGAGGGATAGACAGAGTTGACATGGATAAGCTTTTCCCACTGAGAGTAGGGAAGATTCAAACAAGAGGAGATGACTTGAGAATTAAGGGACAGAAGTTTAGGGGTAACATGAGGGGGATCTTCTTTACTCAGAGAGTGGTGGCTGTGTGGAATATGCTTCCAGTGAAGGTGGTGGAGGCAGGTTCGTTTTTATCATTTAAAAATAAATTGGATAGTTATATGGGCGGGAAAGGAATGGAGGGTTATTGTCTGAGTGCAAGTATATGGGGCTATGGGAGAATACGTGTTCGGCACAGACTAGAAGAGTCGAGATGGCCTGTTTCCGTGCTGTAATTGTTATATGGTTATATATGGCTATATGGTTATATAACAGACCCATTTCTGTTGGGTAGTATAGAGGGGTTCTGGATTGAGTTCTGCCCTACTGTGTGTCTACCCACACAGCATGTCCCATATCGGACACTCGTGTTTTCACACGAAGAAAATATACTAATACAGGCTGAACTTGAGAATTTGAGTAAAACAGGGGTAATTGAGGGAACGGTTCATCAATTCCACCAGTTTGTGTCAAGTGTATTTCCAAGAGCTAAAAAAGATGGGGTATGTAGAATCATTCTAGACCTAACAAGCCTCAACACTTTTGTGAAGTATAGACACTTTAAGGTGGACATTTTTCCCACTGCTAAGCAGCTGGTGTCCAAGGGGTGTTATATGACAAGCATAGATCTCAAGGATGCTTGCTACTCAGTGTCTGTTCATTGGCATGATAGGAGCTTTTTGAAGTTTAGCTGGATGAATCAATAGTGGCAATTCAAAGCTTTGCCTAATGAGTTAACCTCAGCTCCCAGATTGTTTAGCAAGTTGTTAAAACCAATTATTGGCTTACTCCGAACTAAGGGTCATGTGGTAATGGCCTATTTGGATGATAGTTTAATTGTAGGAAACACTCGGGAGGCAGTTGAATCATCTGTGCCAGCTGGTAAAATCACTTTTGAACAATTGGGGTTTGTTATCCACCCAGAGAAGTCGAAATTAACACCATTACTGATTACCATTAGATTACCATTAATGATTGATTACTTGGAGTTCACCATTAACGCAGATCAGATGCTAGTGACTCTGTCAAGTGATAAAAGGCAGCAGTTAATTGAAGTGTGTCAACCTGCTGGAGAAATAACTACCTTCAATTAGACAAGTAGCCAAGTTGATTGGCAAGTTTGTGGCTGCTTTTCCAGCTGTGCAGTATGGGCCTCTGCATTATCAGGAATTACAACAAGCTAAACAGCAAGCATTGATAACACATGCAGATCATTTTGATAGGCCTATGAAATTGCCCATTGAAGCTATGTCTGAGATATTATGGTGGATGATGAATGTGGCAAGCAGTTCAAGGAAGATATTGGTTGATCCACCTTCTATAATTTTACAGACTGATGTCAGTGGCCTGGGATGGGGAGCTACCAGCATGTTTTCCAGCTGTGGAGGCAGATGGAATACTGATGAGGCCTCCCTTCTGCAATTAAGAGGGATCAATTACTTAGAGCTTATGGGAACATTCTATGGGTTTAAAGCTTACTGTCTTGCTAAAAGTCATGTACATGATCAGCTGCAAGTTGACAACACTACAGCAGTAGTATATTTGAATCATATAGGTGGAGCAAAATCAAAAGCTTGTAATAGCTTGGCTAAACAAATCTGGAGCTGGTGTATTGACAAGGATATTTGGATTTCAGCCATATATTTGCCGGGGAGGTTCAACACAGTCGCAGACACAAGGTCACGACAATTTAATGACAACATAGAATGGATATTGAACCGTGAGATATTTGAAAAAAGTTGTTGCTAGGTTTGGAATGCCAGATATCGATTTGTTTGCATCCACATTAAACCACCAGTTCCCTAAATGGTCACAGTCTGCCCTCTCCTCATTCTCATGCACTTCACCTCCCAGTACTTTTCCACCGGTCCCTCCTTCTCCTCACCTGCCTGCCTGCCACGCCCCTCTCATCAGTCTAACTCTCCTCACCTGTTGCACTCAGTTGCATCTGATCACCTATTAACCCGGTATATAGACTCCCCTCACCGGTCACACAGGGCCAGATTGTTCTCAGCATTCATGCAAGACTCTCCAGCGATTTCCCGACTGCCTACACGGATTCGAACCTGTGTGCCCCTGACCATTCCGTCCTGTCGTCTTCCCGGATAGCACCTCAGCGTTCTGTCCCCGACCTCCTGGTTTCTGTCTACCTCTCTCCTGGGCTGTTTGGTGTATCCCTGCAATGGCTCCTCGACTACCTGCCTGACTTCAACTCTCCTTTCGTCTGTCCCTCGCTGGTTTGTTTGCATCGTGTGTTGGATCTCCTGGTTACCGGATCTTCCGCTACCCCGCCTGCCTACCCCTCTTCGGAACCCTCGCTCAATCCTGAGCCTCTGTGTGAGTACGGTGTACCCATTCCTGTGTTACTACTCTGTGTTACAGTATCGTTATGTTCATTACCAATTATACCTGCCTGATTCTGTGCTGCTATTGTGGCCAAGCTATACCCGTTACAGTACAATCTGGCCAACAATGGACTCAGCGCACACAACGTCTCCGTCAAACCGCTTCGAGAGGATTGAGCACACGCTCCTGCAGCACGAAGTTATGCTCACTGCCTCCAACTCCGAGGTTCGACAGGCTGTGTCAAGCCATGAGCAGGCATTGGTTGCACTAGCCACCCAGGTCCAACAGTTGACGACCACCCTCGCCCAGGCTACACCCCAGGCTTCGACAGCTCCAGCTCCCGGTCCACCAGGACCATCACCTGAGCCTCGGGTGGGAATCCCGGAGCGCTACGCTGGAGACCCGGAGAGCTGCAACCCATTCATCACGAACTGTTCCATTGTCTTCGCCCTACAGCCCTACACCTTCGCCCAGGAAGCGGCGAGAGTGGCGTTTACCATTAATCACCTGACTGGCAGAGCTCGGCTGTGGGGAACAGCTGAATGGGAGCGACGCACGCCGGCTTGCTCCTCTTTCCAGGCCTTCGCCGCGGAGCTTCGCAAGGTGTTCGCTGAGGTTTCGATGGGACTGGACGCTGCGGGAGGTCTGCTGGGGTTGAGCCAGGGGAACCAGAGCGTCGCTGACTTCGCCATCAACTTTCGCACCAGGGCCCGTCAGTGATTGGAATGCCCCGGCCCAGTGGGACGCTTTCTTGCTGGGCTTGAATGACGATATCAAGGATGAGTTGGTGTCCCACGACCTTCCTTCTTCTCTGGATGGGCTTATCGAGCTAACGACCCGTCTGGACCGATGCATCCTGGCGAGACGTCGGGAGAGGCGACAGGGACAGGCGGTCCGCCAGCTATCCACCCAAGCTCGTTTTCCTCTGGTGACTGGACTACCCTCGTCGGGGCAACCGTCGAGGCAACCCGAACCCATGCAGGTGGGTCGCACCAGTATCACCCCCCGAGGAACGGGAACGTCGGCGTGGGGGGAACCTCTGTCTCTACTGTGGCCTGGCGGGTCATTACATCTCCAAGTGTCCAGTAAAAGGGCCAGACTCGCCAATAACGGAGGAATTACTGGTGAGTCGAACTTCTGAACGTTCCTTTGTCCGACGCCCTCTTTGTCATGCCCATCTGCTGTTGCCTGATGGTTCTCACACCCTCGCCACCTTCATGGACTCGGGTTGTGACATCAATCTTATGGACATGGATCTAGCCCGTCAGCTAGGTATCAGTTGTGTTCCCCTGCCTAAACCTGTCCCCGCCAATGCCCTCGACGGCCATCTCCTGGGGACTGTTTCTCACCAGACGGTCCCAGTGCGCATGCTCCTGTCTGGTAATCACCACGAGACCATCCAGTTCCACATCCTGCAGTCTCGCCGTCTTCCCCTCATCCTGGGTTACCCCTGGCTTCGGCGACACAACCCCAACATCGACTGGAGGACGGGGGTCATCTTGGGTTGGAGCCCTTCCTGCAACCAAGTGTGCCTGAAGCAAGCCTCCGCTCCTCAACTTACCACCTGCTCCAGTTCTGCTCCAGATCTGACGGGGGTCCCAGCCGAGTACCATGACTTTGGGGAGGTTTTTAGCAAGTCTAGGGCCACCTCCCTTCCTCCTCATCGGCCTTATGACTGCGCCATAGACCTCCTGCCTGGTTCCGCTCGTCCTATGGGTCGCATTTACTCCCTGTCCGCCCCTGAGAGAGGCGCCATGGAGAAATACATGAACGACTCCTTGGCTGCTGGGCTCATCCGTCCCTCCTCGTCTCCTGCTGGGGCTGGGTTCTTCTTCGTGGAGAAGAAGGACAAATCTCTGCTTCCCTGCATAGATTACCGGGGGCTCAACAGCATCACGGTGAAGAATCGCTACCCTCTCCCACTCATCTCCTCTGCTTTCGAGCTCCTGGAGGGGGTCACCATCTTTTCGAAGTCGGATCTACGCAACGCCTACCACTTGGTTCGCATCAAAGATGGATATGAGTGGAAGACAGCCTTCAAAATTCCCATGGGACAATACGAATACCTGGTGTTGCCCTTTGGCCTCATCAACGCCCCGGCCGTCTTCCAGGCGTTGGCCAATGACTTTCTCAAGGACATCTTGAACAATTACGTGTTCCTCTATATTGATGACATCCTCATCTTTTCACGGACCAAGGACACCACGTCCAGGCAGTTCTACATCGGCTCCTGGAGAACTCGCTCTTCGTTGAAGCTGAGAAGTGTGAGTTTCGCTCCCCGTCAATCTCCATCCTAGGACACATCGTTGGCCAGGGGAACATCAAGATGGACCCCACTAAGGTCTCTGCTGTCACCACCTGACCTGTTCCTGACTCCCGCAAGCAGCTCCAAAGGTTCCTGGGGTTCGCCAATTTTTACCGACGGTTCATCCGTGGCTACAGTGCTGTGGCTGCACCCCTCACGGCACTCACCTCCTCCATGGTTCCGTTCCGGTGGTCTGCCGTGGCCGACGAAGCTTTCCAGGCACTCAAGACACGGTTTACATCGCCCCCCATCCTCCAAGTTCCGGACTCAGAGAGACAGTTCGTGGTGGAGGTGGACGCCTCCGACGTGGGGGTGGGAGCTGTTCTGTCCAGCGGGCTACCGGGGACCAGAAGCTCCATCCATGCGCCTTCTTCTCCCAACGCCTGACCCCTGCTGAGAGGAATTATGACGTTGGCAACCGAGAACTGTTTGCGGTTAAGTTGGCGTTGGAGGAATGGCGTCACTGGTTGGAGGGAACCGAGCAGCCTTTCTTGGTTTGGACTGACCACAAGAACCTTGAATACGTCTAGCCAGCCAAGAGGCTCAACTCTCGTCAGGCCCGCTGGTCTCTCTTCCTCACCCGCTTCAACTTCTCCCTCTCCTACCGACCTGGGTCCCGCAACGTGATGCCCGATGCCCACCCTCGGCAGTTCTTGGTGAAAGAGGAGCCTGCCTCTGGCCCCAAGACCATCCTCGCACAGGGTTGCCTCCCTCACCTGGGAAGTGGAGGAGAGGGTCAAGGCGGCCTTGGAGAACCAGCCGGGATCCAGCGCATGCTCTCCTGATCGCCTGTTTGCGGTTTGAGCCCTGCGGTCCGACGTCCTTCAGTGGGCCCACAGCTCTCGACTCGCCTGTCATCCCGGCATTCAGCGGACCAAGGAGATGGTGCTACGGAGGTTCTGGTGGGCATCGCTGGAGGAAGACACTCGGGAGTTTGTCAACGCCTGTCCCGTTTGCAACCAGCACAAGGTCTCACACCAAGCTCCTGCGAGTCATCTGCTTCCACTGCCTGTACCCCATCGACCATGACCCCACATCTCCCTGGACTTCGTTACCGGCCTACCCCCATCCAGTGGTGACACCACCATCCTGACCGTGGTCGATCGATTGAGCAAGATGGCTCACTTCGTGCCCTTGCCCAAGCTTCATTCAGCCAAGGAAACGGCCGAGCTCGTATTACTCCACGTCTTCAGGCTCCATGGTCTCCCCGTCAATGTGGTCTCCGAACGGGGACCCCAGTTTGCCTCTGTGTTCTGGAGGGAGTTCTGCACGCTTATGGGGGCCACTGCGAGTCTGACGTCCGGATTTCATCCCCAGTCCAACGGCCAAACTGAACTGAAGAATCAAGAGATGGAGACGGCGCTGCGGTGTACGGTGTCCAAGCATCCCTCCTCCTGGTCCCAGCAGTTGTTGTGGGTGGAGTACGCCCACAACACCCTGACAAGCTCGGCCACTGGGCTCTCCCCTTTCCAGTGTGCCTACGGGTTCCAGCCTCCACTGTTCCGGCGCTGGAGCAAGATTTCCTACCCATCCGTCCAGGCCTTCATTCGTCGCTGCCACAGGACGTGGCCTCAAGCCAGGGCGGCTCTTCTCCGCTCCGTGGACCATTACGCCACGGCTGCCAACCGTCACCACACCCAGGCCCCCACCTACCTCGCGGGCCAGAAGGTGTGGCTGTCGACCCGGGACATTCCCTTGAGGGTGGAGTACAAGAAGTTGGCAGCCAAGTTCGTCGGTCCCTTTGAGATCCAGACGGTCATCAACCCAGGGGCTGTGAGGCTCAAGTTGCCTCGTTCCATGCGGGTCCATCCTACGTTCCACGTGTCCAGAGTAAAGCCAGTCCGGGAGAGCTCCCTGGTCCCCGCAGTCCCTCCTCCTCCACCTCCTCGTCTCGTCGACGGAGGCCCCGCATTTACGGTGCAACGCCTCCTGCACTCCCGCCGTCGTGGGAGGGGGTCTCCAATACCTGGTCGATTGGGAGGGTTACGGTCCAGAGGAGAGGTCCTGGGTTCTTGCTCGACACATCCTGGATGCCTCCCTCATCAGGGAGCTTCACCGGCGTCATCCTGACCAACCGTCCAAGTCTGCCACTCCTAGAGGGGTCGCCGCCCCAAGACTCTGTCCCCTCTTCCGTCTGAGGTGCCCAGTGACGACGAGACGGAGCTTTCCGCTGATGCCATGGAGGAGGATGCGGACATGGATGTCTCGGACGAATATTAGCCTTCATCCGGCCCCCCTCCTCCCACCCAACTCTGCGTGGGTTTGGGTTTATTTTCTTTATTGTTTTTTTTTTTTTTTGGGACGTCAGGAGCCGTCCCTTGAGGGAGGGGGGGGGGGGGGGGGGGGGGGGGAAGGGGGGGGGGGGGGTTCTGTGACAGTCTGCCCTCTCCTCCTCATCCACTTCACCTCCCAGTACTTTTCCACCGGTCCCTCCCTCCTCCTCACCTGCCTGCCTGCCACTCCCCTCTCATCAGCCTAACTCTCCTCACCTGTTGCACTCAGTTGCCTCTGATCACCTATTAACCCGGTATATAGACTCTCCTCACCATTCACACAGGGCCAGATTGTTCTCAGCATTCATGCATGTCTCTCCAGCGATTTCCCGACTGCCCACACGGATTCGAACATGCCTGCCCCTGACCATTCCGTCCTGTCATCTTCCCGGAAGCACCTCAGCCTTCTTTCCCCGATCTCCTGGTTTCTGTCTGCCCCTCCCCTGGGCTGTTTGGTGTATCCCTGCAACGGCTCCTCGACTTCCTGCCTGACTTCGACTCTCCTTTCGTCTGTCCCTCGCTGGTCTGTTTGCATCGTGTGTTGGATCTCCTGGTTACCGGATCTTCCGCTACCCCGACTACGTCTCCTGCCTGCTCCTCTTCGGAACCCTTGCTCAATCCAGAGCCTCTGTTTGAGTACGGTGTACACATTCCTGTGTTACTACTCTGTGTTACAGTATCGTTATAAGGTTCATTACCAATTTACCTGCCTGATTCTGTGCTGCTATTGGGTCCAAGCTATACCCGTTACATAAATATGTCGCATGGGAACATGACCCTGAAGCAGCAGGTGTGGACGCGTTCTCACTGGACTGGGGAGGAATGTTTATACATGTATTTCCTCCGTTCTGCCTCGTCAGTCGATGTCTGCAAAAAAATAAGCAGGACTCCTCTTCAGGAGTACTGGTGGTACCTGACTGGCCAACTCAGCCATGAAATGCTCATGTTTTGGAGATGGCTACTGAGCCTCACATGATTGTTCCCAAACACAAAAATCTACTGGCGAATCCAGTAACTGGGGATCAGCATCTGTTACATGATCGTATTGATCTGTTGATTTGCAGATTCTAAGGAGACGATACCTGGGGAGAGGACTATCCGAGCGATCCGTGAATGTTATCACTACGGCCTGGAGGGATAGTACACAAACGCAATACATTCTTCAATAAGAAAGTGGGAGGTGTTCTGTTTAGGGCACAATGTTACATATGAAAATGCAGGGACCACAGATGTGATAGAGTTTTTGTCAACTCTCTGTTTTGATGAAAAGTTAAGCTACAGTGCGATTAACACAGCCAGACGTGCTCTCTCCTCATACTTACCTATGGTGTCAGAATTAAATTCAGCAGGGACTCACCCATTCGTCTCTAAATTCATGAAGGAAGTGTTTAATTCTAATCCTCCCAAACCCAGGTACTTGGTTATTTGGAACGTGAGTGAAGTTTTAATGCTGCTTCGCCAGTGGGAGCCTGTCACAGTACTATCACTGGCTTAACTCGCCATGAACGCGGCCATGCTTATGGCTTTGATTTCAGCCCAGCGAGTGCAGTCTTTACAAATGCTGTGGCTAGACAGGATGGATGTGTCAGCAGATGCCATTACTTTTTATGTTTATGCTTTGCTCAAGCAGAGTCGAATTGGTGTGACAGGATGTAAGATTGTCTTTTCGGCATTCCCCAAGGCTTCCCGCCTGTGTGTAGTCTCATACTTGTTCCGATATATTGAGGCTACCAGAACCTTGAGGGGAACTGAGTCAGCATTGTTCATAAGCCACAAAAAAACGCACAGCAAGATGTCGGCGCAAACTATCTCAAGGTGGTTAAAGCAGGTCCTGGTAAACGCTGGGATTGACACTGATAATTTTAAATCTCATTCCATCAGGGTGGCAGCAACTTCAGTGGCCAGGGCAATGGACGTGCCTATAGATCATATTGTCGAGGCCGCAGGATGGTCAAGTGAACTGATGTTCCAAAGGTTTTACCATAAGCCGATTACAAGGCTGGGAGTTTTTGCCGATTCTGTTTTAAGTTCAGTTGCACAGTTTCCCCCTGGGATAGAGTGGTTACTATTATTGTTGTTCAAATAAACCGTTGATTCGTTAAGCAATGTTTGCGTGATGTTTTATTGATCATTTTACTTATGACTGTGTCAATCATTGCAGTGAGAGGCCGGATTTGAAAGCGGCATGAAAATCACAGAACATTGAAATCTTCACGTAGTCACTCACGTGACTGCACAGTAAAATAGTAAGATTAAACGATAACTTACCGGTTTGAAGTTTGATCTTTATTTTATGAGGAGTTACGATGAGGGATTACATGCCCTCCGCTCCCAGCCCTCGTTAAGATCATCTGGTCGTGTTAGTCTTCTTTCGTCTTCTTTCATCTCACTAGCATACTTCAGTCACTGTTATTATTATCCGTGTTTTCACATCGCTGCTTTGTAGATTGACGCACGTGCAGCTGAACGGTTCTTCACGTAATACCTCATCGTATCTCCTCATAAAATAAAGATCAAACTTCAAACTGGTAAGTTCGCGTTTGATCTTACTATTATTATGGGCAACAAGGAAATGGCAGAAGAGCTGAATAGGTACTTCGGATCTGTCTTCACTAAGGAAGACACAAACAATCTCCCAGATGTACTGGAGGAGAGAGGATCTAACGTGGTAGAGAAACTGAAAGAAATTTTTGTTAGGCGAGAAATTGCAATGGGGAGGCTAATGGGACTGAACGATGATAATTCCCCTGGGCCTGATGGTCTGCATCCTAGGGTCCTCAGGGTGGTGGCTCTTGAAATTGTGGACGTATTGGTGATCATTTCCAATGTTCAATAGATTCAGGATCAGTTCCTGTGTATTGGAGGATAGCTAAAGTTATCCCACTTTTCAAGAAAGGAGCAAGAAAGAAAATGAGGAATTACAGTCCAGTTAGCCTGACTTCGGTGGTGGGAAAGATGCTGGCGTCAATTATTAAAGAGATAACAATGGGGCATTTGGATAGCAGTAAAATGATTAGTCCAATCAACATGGATTTATGAAAGGGAACTCCTGCTTGACTAATCTTCTGTAATTGTTTGAGGACGTGACAAGTAAAATGGATGAAGGGGTGCCAGTGGATGTAGTGTATCTAGACTTTCAGCAAGCCTTTGATAAGGTCCCGCACGGGAGACTAGTGACTATAATTAGAGCACATGGTTTTGGGGATAGGGTGTTGACATGGATAGAAAATTGGTTGGTAGACCGGAAGCAAAGAGGAGTGAACGGGTCCTTTTCAGAATGGCAGGCAGTGGCGAGTGGAGTGCCGCAAGGCTCGGTGTTGGGGCCGCAACTGTTTACGATATGATACAAATAATACAAAGCTGGGTGGCAGTGTGAACTGTGAAGAGGATGTTAGGAAGTTGCAGGGTGACTTGGACAGGTTGAGTGAGTGGGCAAATGCGTGGCAGATGCAGTATAATATAGACAAATGTGTGGTTATCCACTTTGGCGGCAAAAAAAAGTCGCAGTTTCTTATCTCAGTAAGTGGGAGGTACGAGACCTGGGTGTCCTTGTTCACCGGTCACTGAAAGTTGGCGGGCTGGTGCAGCAGGCAGTAAGAACACAAATGGAATGTTGGCCTTCATAACACGAGAATTTCAGTATAGGCATAAAGAGGATCTTCTGCAGTTGTATAGGGCTCTGGTGAAACTACATCTGGAGTATTGTGTAGAGTTTTGGTCTCCTAATTTGAGGAAAGACATCCATATAATTGAGGCAGTGCAGCATGGGTTTACGAGATTGATCCCTGGGATGGCGGGGCTGTCATGAAGAAAGATTGAAAAGATTGGGCTTGTATTCACTGGATTTTAGAAGAGTGACGGGATATCTTATCGAAACATATAAATTTATAAAAGACAAGGCAAGGCAAGGCAAGTTCATTTGTATAGCACCTTTCAACAACAAGGTAATTCAAAGTGCTTTACATAAAGCATTAAAAGCATAGGAAAGAAACACATATAAAATGACAATTAAATGTTAAACGATTATTAGATTATTCAGATAAAATACTTACAAAATTAAAAGTAATCAAATAAAATATTTAAAATAGAATATAACCAGGAATAGAAGTTACAGTGCTGTATAGGTAATTAATAAATTATATTGTTTACTGAAAGGCAGCGGCAAACAGAAAAGTCTTCAGTCTAGATTTAAAAGTTAGCATTTCAGGTTAGCATTTCTGCTTTCTGGTTAAAGGTACAGTGGACTAAAGGTACAGTGCTTTAATGAAGGTACAGTGAGCCAAGGGTACAGTGGGCTAAAGGTACAGTGCTTTAGTAAAGGTACAGTGAGTTAAGGGCACAGTGCTTTTTGTTTATATATAAAGGTGCAGTTTAAAGGTCAAGAGGGAGCAGCTGTTGTGCGTCAGATACCTGCTGATTTCTCCCAGCAGTTTCTATTGCATTGTACTTGTATCTGAATCAGGGTAAGGCGGGAGAATAACAACCGGAGGAGTGTACTGTTCGGGATGTCAGATGTGGGAGGTCATGGTGTCGGATGGCCCTCCAGACGTCCACATCTGCACCAGGTGCAGCGAGATGGGGCTCCTAAGGGACCGTATTAGGATCCTGGAGCAGCAGCTCGATGACCTCTGTCTGGACAGGGAGAGCGAGGAGATCATAGAGGGGAGTTATAGGGAGGTGGTCACTCCAAAACCATGGGAGAGAGACATGTGGGTCACGCTAAGGAAGGGCAAGGGGCAGAGGCAGGAACGAGTGAGTACTCCAATGTCGGTGCACCTTGCAAATAAGTACTCCTGGTTCAGTACGGATGCGGGTGACAGCCTGCCCGGGGGTAGCGAGAGACTGGTGCAGAGGGCAGGGATTCAAGTTTCTGGATCATTGGGACTTCTTTTAGGGAAGGTAGGACCTGTACAGAAAGGATGGGTTGCACTTGAACCCGAGGGGGACCAATATCCTTTCGGGGAAATTTGCAAAGGCTACTGGGGACACTTTAAACTAGAACGGTTGGGGCGAGGGACTCAAATAGAGAAAGCTAGTAGACAGAATGGGAGGCAGGAAGCAGAAAAGGGAAGCACTCGGGCACAAGAGGAGAAAGAAAAAACGGAAATAAACAGAGAATAAGAGGCGGGGAGTTTCTTAAATGTGTATTTTAATGCTAGGAGAATTGTAAGAAAGCTGGATGAGCTTAGAGTCTGGATTGACACCTGGAAGTATGATGTTGTGGCGTTCAGTGAAACATGGTTGCAGAAGGGCTGTGATTGGAAACTAAATATTCCAGGATTTCGTTGCTTCAGGTGTGATAGAATTGGAGGGGCAAGAGGTGGAGGTGTTTTGCATTACTAGTCAGGGAAGATATTACAGCAGTGCTTTGGCAGGCTAGATTGGAGGGCTCATCAGGGGAGGGTATTTGGGTGGAACTGAGAAGTGGGAAAGGGGTAGCAACACTTATAGGGGTGTATTATAGACCGCCAAATGGGGATCGAGAGTTGGAAGAGCAAATATGTAAGGAGATAGCAGATATTAGTAGTAAGCACAATGTCGTGATTGTGGGAGATTTCAACTTTCCACACATAGACTATGAAACGCATTCGGGAAATTGGCTGGATGGTTTGGAGTTTGTAAAATGTGTGCAGGATAGTTTTTTGCAGCAATACATAGAGGTATCTACAAGAGGAGGGGCAGTATTAGACCTCCTATTAGGAAAAGAGACAGGTCAGGTGGCAGAGGTAAGCGTTGGGGAGCACTTCGGGTCCAGTGATCACAATACCATTAGTTTCAATATAATTATGGAGAGGGTCAGAACTGGACCTAGGGTTGAGATTTTTGATTGGAGAAAGGCTAACATTGATGAGATGCGAAATGATTTAAAAGGAGTGAACTGGGACATTTTGTTTTATGGGAAGGATGTAGAAGAGAAATGGGGGACATTTAAAGGGGACATTTTAAGAGTACAGAAACGTTATCTTCCTGTTCGGTTGAAAGGAAACAGTATAAAGTGGAAAGAGCCCTGGTTTTCAAGGGAAATTGGACATCTTGTTCAGAAAAAGTGGGAGATCTACAATAATTATAGGCAGCATGAAGTAAATGAGGTGCTTGAGGAGTATAAGGAATGTAAAAAGAATCTTAAGAAATAAATTAGAAAAGCTAAAAGAAGACATGAGGTTGCTTTGGCAAGTAAGGTGAAAGTAAATCCAAAGGGTTTCTACAGCTATATTAATACCAAAAGGATAACGAGGGATAAAATTGGTCCATTGGAGAGACAGAGTGGACAGCTATCTGCAGAGCCAAAAGAGATGGGGGAGATATTGAACAATTTCTTTTCTTCGGTATTCACCAAGGAGAAGGATATTGAATTATGTGAAGTAAGGGAAACTAGTAGAGTAGCTATGGATACTATGAGTTTCAAAGTAAAAGAAGTACTGACACTTTTGAAAAATATAAAAGTGGATAAGTCTCCAGGTCCTGACAGGATATTCCCTGGGACATTGAGGGAAGTTAGTGTAGAAATAGCCGGGGCTATGACTGAAATATTTCAAATGTCATTAGAAACGGGAATAGTCCCCGAGGATTGGTGTACTGCGCATGTTGTTCCTTTGTTTAAAAAGGGTTCTAAGAGTAAACCTAGCAATTATAGGCCTGTTAGTTTGACTTCAGTGGTGGGCAAATTAATGGAAAAGATACTTATAGATAATATACATAAGCATATGGATCAACAGGGTCTGATTAGGAACAGTCAGCATGGATTTGTGCCTGGAAGGTCATGTTTGACTAATCTTCTTGAATTTTGTGAAGAGGTTACTAGGGAAATTGACGAGGGTAAAGCAGTGGATGTTGTCTATATGGACTTTAGTAAGGCCTTTGACAAGGTTCCTCATGGAAGGTTGGTTAATAAGGTTCAACTGTTGGGTATAAATGCAGGAGTAGCAAGATGGATTCAACAGCAGGTGACTAGCGGGGTTCCTCAGGGATCGGTGTATGGTCCTTTGTTGTTTGTCATGTACATCAATGATCTGGATGAATGTGTGGTAAATTGGATTAGTAAGTGTGCAGATGATACCAAGATAGGGGGTGTTGTGGATAATGCAGAAGATTTCCAAAGTCTACAGAGTGATTTAGGCCATTTGGAAGAATGGGCTGAAAGATGGCAGATGGAGTTTAATGCTGATAAATGAAAGGAGCTACACCTTGGCAGGACAAATCAAAATAGGGCATACATGGTAAATGGTAGGGCATTGAAGACTACAGTTGAACAGAGGGATCTGGGAATAACCGTGCATAGTTCCTTGAAGGTGGAATCTCATTTAGATAGGGTGGTAAAGAAAGCTTTTGGTATGCTAGCCTTTATAAATCAGAGCATTGAGTATAGGAGCTGGGATGTAATGTTAAACTTGTACAAGGCATTGGTGAGACCAAATCTGGAGTGTGGTGTACAATTTGGTCGCCCAATTATAGGAAGGATGTCAACAAAATAGAGAGAGTACAGAGGAGATTTACTAGAATGTTGCCTGAACTTTATTCTCTGGAGCGCAGAAGGTTAAAGTAATACTTGATGGAGGTCTTTAAAATGATGAGAGGGATAGACAGAGTTGATGTGGACAAGCTTTTCCCTTTGAGAATAGGGAAGATTCAAACAAGAGGACATGACTTCAGAATTAAGGGACATAAGTTTAGGGGTAACATGAGGGGGAACTTCTTTACTCAGATAGTGGTAGCGGTGTGGAATGAGCTTCCAGTGGAAGTGGTGGAGGCAGGTTCGTTGGTATTTTTTAAAAATAAATTGGATAGGCATATGAATGAGAATAGAATGGAGGGTTATGCTATGAGTGCAGGCAGGGGGGACTAAGGGAAAACAGTTGTTCGGCACGAACTTGTAGGGCCGAGATGGCCTGTTTCCGTGCTGTAATTGGTATATGGTTATATGGTTAAAAGAGCTGAGAGTTGCAGCAGGCCTGCAGTTTTCTGGGAGTTTGTTCCAGATATGTGGCGCATAAAAACTAAATGCTGCCTCTCCATGTTTAGTTCTGACTCTGGGGACACAGAGCAGACCTGTCTCAGACGATCTGAGAGGTCTGGGTGGTTCGTAGCTAAGCAGAAATCAGAAATGTATTTTTGCCCTAAACTATTCAGTCCTTTGTAAACTGACAGTAGTATTTTGAAATCAATTATTTGACAGACAGGAAGCCAGTGTAAAGACCACAGAACTGGAGTAATGTGATGTACTTTTTTGGTCTTAGTGAGGACTCGAGCAGCAGCGTTCTGAATTAACTGCTGATCGATTGTTTAGGGACCACTGTTACAGTAGTCGAGCCAGCTGAAGATACATGCATGGGCAAGTTTTTCCAAATCCTGCTGACGTAAGTCCTTTAATTCTTGATATATTCTTTAGGTGATAGTAGGCTGACTTTGTGACTGTTTTTATGTGGCTGATGAAGTTCAGGTCTGAGTCCATGACTACTCCCTAAGTTTCTGGCTTGGTCTGTTGTTTTTAGCATTACCATTTGAAGCTGGGTGCTAACTTTTAATCGTTCTTCCTTGGCTCCAAAAACAATTATTTCAGTTTTTTTTTGTTTAATTGGAGAACATTCTGGTTCAGCCAATCGTTGCTTTGCTCAATTCTTCTACTCGGTGCTTGTATTGGGCTATAGTCTCCTGGTGATATTATTATGTAGATTTGTGTGTTGTCTGCGTAACTATGGTAACATATTTTGATGTTTTTCATGATCTGAGCCAGTGGAACCATGTAGATGTTAAACAGAAGAGGCCCCAGAATGGAGCCCTGTGGAACTCCACATGTAATTTTTGCACGCTCAGATGTTTAATTACCTATAGACACAAAGTAGTCCCTGTCCTTCAAGTAGGATTGAAACTATTTTAATGCTGTGCCCGAAAGTCCTACCCAGTTTTCCAGACGGTCTAGTAATATGTTGTGATTAACTGTGTCGAATGCAGCACTGAGATCTAGTAATACTAAGACTGAAATGTTGCCATTGTCTGCGGTTAGGACTGGACAAGCTAGATGCAGGATAAATGTTTCCAATGTTGGGCGAGTCCAGAACCAGGGGCCACAGTCTTAGAATAGAGGGGAGGTCATTTAAGACGGAGGTGAGAAAACATGTTCACCCACAGTGTTGCAAATTTATGGAATTCCCTGCCACAGAGCGCTGTGGAGGCCAAATCACTGGATGGATTTAAGAGGGAATTAGATCAAGCTCTTGGGGCTAGTGGAGTAGAGGGATATGGAGAGAAGGCAGGCACGGGTTATTGATATGGGACGATCAGTCATGATCACAATGAATGGCTCGAAGGGCCGAATCACCTCCTTCTGCAACTATGTTTCTGTCTCTTTATTTTGAAAGAAATGTGGCTTTTGAAATAAATGTGACTGTTGAAATAAATGTGACTGTTGAAATAAATGTGACTGTTGAAATAAATGTGGCTTTTGAACTGAATGTGAGGTGTGACGCGCTGTGGCTTTTGAAGTGGCTTTTGAGGGGTGCCGTTTAAAATAAATGTAGCTTTTGGAAATGCGGCTTGAAATAAATTAGGCTTTTGAGGTGTGGATTTTGAAATAAATATGGCATTTTGAAAAAATATGGCTTTTGAAATGTATCTTTTGAAATAAATGTAGCTTTTGAAATGCAGCTTGAAATAAATGAGGCTTTTGAGGTGTGGATTTTGAAATAAATATGGCATTTTGAAAAAAAAATGGCTTTTGGAATGTGTCTTTTGAAATAAATGTAGCTTTTGAAATGTAGTTCTTGAAATGTGGCTTTTGAAATGTGGCTTTTGACATAAAAGTGGGTTTTGGAATGTGACTTTTGAAAGAAATGTGGCTTGAGGTTTGGCTTTTGAATTAATATGGCTTTGACATAAATATGGCTATTGATGCGTAGCTTTTGAAATAAACGTGGCTTTTGAAATATATGTGATTTTTGAGGTGTGGCTATTGAAATAAAAATGGCTTTTGAAAAAATATGGCTTTTGAAATGTGTCTTTGAAATAAATGCGGCTTTTCAAGGAAATGTGGCTTGAGGTTTGGCTTTTGAATTAAATATGGCTTTTGATGCATAGTTTTTGAAATAAACGTGGCTTGAAATATATGTGATGTTAAAGGCGTGGCTTTTGAAATAAATATGGCTTTCGAAATAAATGTGGCTTTTGAAATAAATGTGGCTTTTGTGTTGTGGCTTTTGAAATAAATGTGGCTTTTGAAATGAATGTGGCTATTGAGGTGCGTTTTTTGTTAAATAAATGTGGATTTTAAAATGGTTTTTGAAGTGGTTTTGAATTAAATATTGCTTTTGAAATGTGGCTTTTGAAATAAATGTAGCTTTTGAAATGTGGCTTTTGATATAAATCTAGCTTTTGAAAGGTTAGTTTAGAACGATATGTGGCTTTTGAGGTTTGGCGTTTGATTTAAATATGGCTTGACATAAATATGGCTTTTGGTGCGTGGCTTTTGAAATATGCGTGGCTTTTGAAACATAAGTGATCTTTGAGGTGTGCCTTTTGAAATAAATATGTCTTTTGATATAAATGGGGCTTTTGAAATGTGGCTTTTGAAATAAATATTGCTTTTGAAATACGGTTTTTGAAATAAATGTAGCTTTTGAAACGTGGCTTTTGAAATGTGGCTTTTAAAAGAAATGTGGCCTTTGAAATAAATATAGCATTTGTGGCGTAGCTTTTGAAATGATTGTGGCTTTTGAAATGAATGTAGCTTTTGAGGTGTGATTTTTGAGGTGTGACTTAAGCTGTAGCTTTTGAAATGTGGCTTTTGAGGTGTGCCTTTTAAAAGTAAATGTAGCATTTGGAAATGTGGATTTTGAAATACATGTAACTTTTGACCATATAACCATATAACAATTACAGCACGGAAACAGGCCATCTCGGCTTTTCAAGTCCGTGCCGAACAATTATTTTCCCCTAGTCCCATCTACTTGCACTCAGACCATAATCCTCCATTCCTTTCCCATCCATATACCTATCCAATTTATTTTTAAATGATAAAATCGAATCTGCCTCCACCACTCCCACTTGAAGATCATTCCACACAGCTACCACTCTCTGAGTAAAGAAGTTCCCCCTCATGTTACACCTAAACTTATGTTCCTTAATTCTGAAGTTATGTCCTCTTGTTTGAATCTTCCCTCCTCTGAATGGGGAAAAACCTGTCTACGTCAACTCATCATTTTAAAGACCTCTATCAAGTTTGAAGACCTCTATCAAGTCCCCCCTTAACCTTCTGCGCTCCAGAGAATAAAGACCTAACTTATTCAACCTTTCTCTGGAACTTAGTTGCTGAAACCAAGGCAACATTCTAGTAAATCTCCTCTGTACTCTCTCTATTTTGTTGACATCCTTCCTATAATTGGGCGACCAAAATTGTGCACCATACACCAGAATTGGTCTCACCAATGCCTTGTACAATTTTAACATCACATCCCAACTTCTATACTCAATGCTCTGATTTATAAAGGCTAGCATACCAAAAGCTTTATTTACCACTCTATCTACATGGGATTCCACCTTCAGGGAACTATGCACATTTATTTCCAGATCCCTCTGTTCAACGGCATAACTCAATTCGCTACCATTTACCATGCACATCCTATTTTGATTTGTCCTGCATGTAGCACCTCACACTTATCAGCGTTAAACTCCATCCGCCATCTTTCAGCCCATTCTTCCAAATGGCGTAAATCTCTCTGTAGACTTTAGAAATCTACTTCATTATCCACAACACCACCTATCTTAGTATCATCTGCATACTTACTAATCCGATTTACCACACCTACATCCAGATCATTGATGTGCATGACAAACAACAATGGACCCAACACAGATCCCTGAAGCACCCCACTAGTCACCTGCCTCCATCCTGCCAAACAGCCACCCACTATTACTCTCTGGAGTCTCCCATTCAGCCACTGTTGAATCCATTTTTCTACTCTTGCATTTAAACCCAACCCTTCTTAACCAACCTTCCACGAGGAACCTTGTTAAAGGTCTGACTAAAGTCCATATAGACAACATTCACAGCTTTACCCTCATCAATTTCCCTAGTAATCTCTTCAAAAAATTCAAGAAGATTAATCAAACATGACCTTCCAGGCACAAATCGATGTTGACTGTTCCTAATCAGACCCTGTTTATCCTGCCGCGTATATATATATATTATCTCTAAGTTTCCTTTCCATTAATTTGCCCATCACTGATGTCAAACTAACAGGTCTATAATTGCTATGTTTACTCTTAGACCCCTTTTAAAACAATGGAACAACAAGCGCAGTACGCCAATCCTCCGGCACTATTCCCGTTTCTAATGACATTTAAAATATTTCTGTCATAGCCCCTGTTATTTCTACACTAACTTCCCTCAATGTCCCAGGGAATATCCTGTCCGGACCTGGAGACTTATCCACTTTTATATTTCTCACATAATTCAATATCCTTCTCCTTGGTGAATACCGAAGAAAATAAATTGTTCAATATCTTCCCCATCTCTTTTGGCTCTGCAGATAGCTGTCCACTATGACTCTCTAATGGACCAATATTATCCCTCGTTATCATTTTGCTATTAATATAGCTGTAGAAACCCTTTGGATTTACTTTCACCTTACTTGCCAAAGCAACCTCGTATCTTCTTTTAGCTTTTCTAATTTCTTTCTTAAGCTTCCTTTTAAATTATTTATACTCCTCAAGCACCTCATTTACTCCATGCTGCCGATAATTATTGTAGATCTCTCTCTTTTCCGAACCAAGTGTCCAATTTCCATTGAAAACCGTGGCTCTTTCCAATTTTTACAACTTCCTTTCAACCGAACAGGAAAAGAAAGATTCTGTACTCTTAAAATGTCACCTTTAAATGTCTTCCATTTCTCTTCCACGTCTTTCACATAAAATAAACTGTCCCAATTTACTTATTTTAAATCCTTTCACATCTCCTCAAAGTTAGCCTTTCGCCAAACAAAAATCTCAACCCTAGGTCCAGTCCTGACCCTCTCCATAATTATATTCAAACTAATGGTATTGTGATAACTGGTCCCGAACTGTTCCCCAGTGCATACCTCTGCCACCTGACCCGCCTCATTTCCTAACAGGAGGTTCAGCACCGCCCCTTCTCTAGTAGGTACTTCTATGTATTGCTGCAAAAAAACTACCCTGCACACATTTTACAAACTCCAACCCATCCAGCCCATTTACAGAATGTGTTTCCCAGTCTATGTGTGGAAAATTGAAATCTCCCACAATCACTACCTTGTGCTTACTACTAATATCTGCAATCTCCTTACATATTTGCTCTTCCAATTCTCGCTCCCCATTTGGCGGTCTATAATACACCCCTATAAGTGTTGCTAGCCCTTTCCCATTTCTCAGGTCCACCCAAATAGCCTCCCTAGACGAGCACTCTAATCTATCCTGCCAAAGCACTGCTGTAATATCTTCCCTGATGAGCAATGCAACACCTCCACCTCTTGCCCCTCCAATTATATCACACCTGAAGCAACACAATCCTGGAATATTTAGTTTCCAATCACAGCCCTCCTGCAACCATTTTACACTGATCGCCACAACATCATACTTCCAGGTGTCAATCCAGGCTCTAAGTTCATCCACCTTTCTTACAATGCACCTAGCATTAAAATATACACATTTAAGAAACCCCCCGTCTCTTATTCTCTGTTAATTGTCTTTTTCTTCTCTCTCCCCTACATTTTGGGTCGGAGTGCTACCGTTCTCTGCCTCCTACCTCACACGCTGACTGCTAGCTTTCCCAATTTTTGCCCCTCCCCCAAACCATACAAGTTGAAAGTCTCCCCAGTAGCCTTTGCAAATATCCCCGCCAGGATATTGGTCCCCCTCGAGTCCAAGTGCAACCCGTCCTTTCTGTACAGGTCGCACCTTCCCCAAAAGAGGTCCCAATGATGCAGAAACTTGAATCCATATCCACTGCACCAGTCCCTCATCCATTTATTTATCCTCTACCTCGCTTTATTCATACTCTCACTGTAGCGCGGCACAGGCAGTAATTCTGAGATTGTTAGATTTGCAGTCCTTCTCCTTAACTCTCTACATAACTCCCTAGATTATTCTTTCAGGACCGCTTCTCTTTTTTTACCTATGTCATTGGTACCTATATCTATCACAACCTCAGGCTCTTCTCCCTCCCATTTTAGGATTTCTTGGACACGGTCAGACACATCCCTGACCCTGGCACCAGGGAAGCAAACTACCATCCGGGTCTCCTGTCTGCGTCCACATAATCGCCTGTCCGACCCCCTGACTATAGAATCCCCTATGACAATTGCCCTCCTCTACTTTTCCTTACCCTTCTGAGCAACAGGACCGGTCTTTGTGCCAGAGGCCCGGCCGCTGTCGCTGCCCCCAGGTAGGCTGTTTCCCCCACCCTTACTCAAACAAGAGTACTTGTTTTCAAGGTGTACAGCCACCGGGGTACTCACCAGTCCCTGCCTCTGCCCATTGCCCTTCCTAATTGTTACCCAGTTTTCTGTCTCCCATGGTCTTGGAGTGACCACCTCCCTGTAACTCCTTTCTATGACCTCCTCGCTCTCCCTGAGGAGACATAGGTCATTGAGTTGCTGCTCCGGGTTCCTAACACGGTCCCTTAGGAGCCCCATCTCAACGCACCTGCCGCAGATGTGGACGTCTGGAGGGCACTCCGACTCCATGACATTTGAAATATTTCTGTCATAGCCCCTGCTATTTCTACATTAACTTCCCTCAAAGTCCAAAGGAATATCCTGTCAGGACCTGGAGACTTATCCACTTTTATATTTTTCAAGTGTCAGTACTTATTTTTCTTTGAATCTCATAGTTTCCATAGCTACTCTACTTGTTTCCCTTACTTCACATTGAAACACTTTTAAATTTTGTTTTAGAAACAAATGCAGATTTTGGAATGATGGTTTTGAAAGATTTGTTGCTTTTGAAATGTGGCTTTAGATATAAATGCATGTGGCTTTTGAGGTGTGGCTTTCGAAATGTGGCTTTTCAAGTAAAAGTGGTTTGAGGTTTGGCAATTAAAAATTATGGCTTTTGACATAAATATGGCTTTTGACATAAATATGGCTTTTGACATAAATATGGCTTTTGATGCGTGGATTTTAACATAAACGTGGCTTTTGAAATAAACGTGGCTTTTGAAATAAATGTGGCTTTTCAAATGAATGTACCTTTGAAATGAATGTGACTTTTGAAATAAATATGGCTTTTGGAATGCTGCTTTTGAAATAAATGTTGCTTTTGAAATAAATGTAACTTTTGAAATGTGGCTTTTGAAAGAAATGTAGGTTTTGAAATGTAGCTAGTGAAATGTGGCTTTTCTTGGTTACTTGGTCCTCCAAAATATTCCAACTGAAATTTAATCTGGAGGTGGTGAAGGGAGGGGTTAAGCCAGAAAGGGTTATTGGGAAGAAAGTGCTACTTTACATTTAGTTGCATCTGGTTGGGCAATTATAGTTTGGTGGAGATTATCCCATGCTTTAATTGTGCGTGGGAAGAACGAATTGCTGTACACATCTGTCTTTGTAGCTGGGATCACAAATTGGATCGAATGCCCTCATCTGCTCCTAATTGGTTTGGGCCTGGTGTAGGTCTTGTGATCTATGTCTACCTGACCATTTAACATTTTGTAAAAACAGGTCAAACGGTGAGCTTCATGTCTGTCTCAGAGAGGGTTCCACCCCAGAGAATTCAGGAGTTTGGTGACGCTCGCTTCTCTCTCATAGGTGTTAGTAACACATCGAAAGAAATGTGGCTTTAGAAAAAAATGCAGCTTTTGTGGCGTGGCTTTTTAAATAAATGTGGCTTTTGTGGTGTGGCTTTTGAAATAAATGTAGCTTTTGAAATAAATGTAGCTTTTGAAATGTGCCTTTTTGAAATAAATGTGGCTTTTGATATGTGTAGTTTTTGAAATAATGGTTTTGAATGATATGTGGCTTTTGAGGTGTGGCTTTCGAAATGTGGCTTTTCAAATAAATGTGGCTCGAGGTTTGGCTTTTGAAATAAATATGCCTTTTGACATAAATATGGATTTGATGCGTGGCTTTTGTAATAAACGTGGCTTTTGAAATGTGTGATTTTACTTCGGAGTCACATGAGTGACTGCGTGAAGAGCCCGCCTCAGGACGCATGTGCGGCATTACGTTTCAGCAGGCAACAGCGGCAGGCGGGAGACAGGGCTCCCGCTTCAATCTGAAAAACTAAGCTTTAGGTAAGTACTTACCTTTATTTTAACAGCCCCTCGCATCTGCTTGTTCCCCGTAGGGCATGCAAGCGGCCCCCTTGGACTCCGGGGAAGGAGTGTTCCGTTCATGGAAGGGGGTGGGGAAAGACGCCAACAGGACCGCACACATGGCGGACCACGGACTGGGAGCTGTGCCGGTGCCGGTACCAGTCCACACAGGGGCGACAACGGAGAGAAGACGGCGCTTGCACTCGTTCCTCTCAGGAGGTTCCCCTCAGTCCTCGCTCGCCCCTCGAGTAGCTGGCCAGGTGAAGGCTGGCAGGCGGGCGGGCAGAGGCTTCCGACCATCGGAGCCGATGAAGGGGCGGACCCACTACCGCAGCGTTGGCGTGGAGTGCGCTGCACTCTAACAGCAGCCCGTGTGCATGAGAGAGAGAGAGAGCGCACCGCGGCAGGACCGCTAACCAGCGCTCCGCTCCCGACACTGCACCAAGCCCATCCCGTTAGCACTTCAGCAGCGGGCTGGGAAGAACGCTGCACATGCCCGCTCGATGGAGGAGCGTCTCATTGCGGGGACAGCAACAGGCGGTAGGACCGCTTAGCGGGCGGTCCGCAACCCGACACTGCGACCGAGCCCAGCCCCGCTAGCGCCTGAGCAGCGAGCTGGATGTATGTAAAAACCTGCCGGTGGTTCCGACATCGGACGGGGACGTCTCTCCACCCAGTAGGGGGAGACACAGCCGCCTGAGCTGCAGGAGCGGCTCTTGGGCATTGGATAACAGAGGTGAGTTGCAGTTGTGTTTTGCAGGCTTTCAGGAATCATGTCACAACGCAGAAAACTCTCAAAGAGAAACTGCCCCGCTCCAACTCTACCAGCGGGGCAGCAACCGGCGGCAGCGTCGCTCTCAGAGCGGTTTCGCTATCCCTGAGACCGAGCCAAGCCCAGTCTCGCCAGAGCCTGCACGGTGGACTGGGAAAGCGGCCAGGAAGCCAAGCGGCCGGTCATCTCCGATTCGTCGGAGGGGGACATGTCTCCACTAAAGCAGAAGAGAGACAGCCGCCTGAGCTGCATTTAGCAGCTCCTGGAGGAGATGGTCCACCGGGAACAGCAGCGCTCCCGGGGAGACAGGACAGGTACCTCCTCCATACTGTCGTGTCAGGCACTGCCCTTTGCTACCTCATACCACGGGCTGGAGCAGGAGGCTAGCATTGGTGACCAGGGCAGGGCTGGTCGGAAATGGGGCAGGCGGACGAAATCGGGAGTATGCATGGGGTGCA